>NC_133660.1:303504538-303639619 GCF_037893015.1 Macrotis lagotis | reverse complement strand
TTTTTCACTTCAATATATCTTGTAGAGACTTCAGAAAGGTCTCTCTCCCTTGGGTAAAAGGGGAATCCAATCCAGTGCAGACAAGGAATGGGGATGTCAGCAAGAAACCATTAGCCAGAGAATACAGATGATTAATCAATGCCCCTGGGTCCCAGCTCAGCAGACCAGTGGTAAAACTGGCCAACCATGAAGGCCACAACTTCATTGCAGAAGGTATATTAGGAGCTCTGGAATGCTAATGCAACAGGAAGGATTGAGTTGGGCTGTCCTAAAGTAAGGAGCAAGCCACAGTACCTGAGGCCCCAGGGCAGAGAAACATTGACCAGATCCATGGCCCATAGCACAAGAATCTTAGAACAGTGCCCCCTTTGCCCCAGGAGCAGACTTCAACTTTTAAATTGGGCAAAATAAATAAAACCAAAAAGAGACCTAACCATTAAAAGCTATTATGATGATAAAGGAAAGTCAAAATGCCAACTCTAAATGTTAAAGCTGTGACAAAATGCCTACATGTGAACCCTCAAAGGGGATTATTAATTGATCTCAAATCCAAAAGTTCCTTTTAGAAGAACTCAAAAAAAGGCTTTTTAACAACTGAATAAATTTCTTTGGTAAAAGGAAAAAATTGTGGAAATAAATGAGATTTATGCTGGAGAATTGTAAAAAACTGAAAAAGGAAGCACAAAAATTGACTGAAAGGGCAGCTAGGTGATGTAGTGGATAAAGCACCAGTCTTGAAGTTAGGAGGACATGAATTCAAATAGAAATAATTACCTAACTGTGTGACCTTGGGCAAGTCACTTAACTACATTGACTTGCCAAAAAAAAATGACTGAAGAAGACTATACCTTTAAAAATAGAATTGGTCAAATGGAATAATAGATTTAAAAGCTAACTGAAGAAAACTAATTTTCAAACATTAGAATTGGGTAAGTGGAAACTAATGACATGAAGAATACATAAAAAAACTGAAAAAAAATTAGAAAATTTGTATTAACTTATAGAAAAAAACAACCAACCTGGAAAACAGGTAAAGTAGAAATAATTTAGGAATTATTGTACAACCTGAAAGTGAAGCTCTAAATAGGGCCTTGGACAATATCTTACAAGAAAATTATCCTGGAAAACTACCTAAAATCCTAGAAAATTAGTTCTTGAAAGTAAAAGAGTTCTTGAAAAAATCCATCGATCATCCCCCTTAAAAGATCAGGGGTAAAAAAAAACTCCAAGGAATATTACAACTGAATTCCAGAATGGCAAGTCAAGGGAAATAATACAAACAGAAAGAAAATATGATATTCCAGAGGGCAAAGTAATTTGAACTACAACCAAGAATCAACTATACTGCAAAATTCAGCATGCTCTTTCCTGAAAAAAGATGGACATTCAATGAAAATGGAGACTTTCAAACTTTTCTGATTAAAAGAAATCAGAATTGAACAGAAAATTTGATCTTCAAATCAAAGTTTCAAGAGTCATATAAAAAGATAAGTGGAAATAAAAATATGTCAATCAAAAGAATAAACTCCTTAGATACCTATAGCCCTCCATAGCTCTGGTGTGGGTCTGGACATGAACTTCCTAGAGTCAGGTCAGGTAGAAAACCATACCCAAAAATGATAGGTTGGGAAGTGAAAATCTACCAACTTTATTTCTGGAAACTCAGGCTTTTTATATCAAAAATTTATCTCAGGAATGACCAGTTAAAGGAGACCCCATTTCACAATTTCCTGGGTAAATTTACAATATTGGTTCTTAGAAATCTCCATACTTCTCTATCAGAAAAACCTTTTACAACCACCTCCTGAGCCACAGATTATTCCAGGTCAGGATTCACTGGTGAGCCAACGGATACATACAATGAGCAATAATCCATACATATCTTTGATGGAAAAAGTTACCAAGGATATGTGAATATCACTCCCAGGGGCTGGCCCTCTACAGATTCCCCTTTCTTAGGCATACTGAAGCTTTAGGCAGTGTATTAGGACATCTATATTTTGTCCCAGTGACAAAAGATGTTTAAGACAAATGGGCATAATACGCAATATCAATAATAATGCAAAGATACCAGGAAGCATGCTCACTAATAGGTTCATAAAATGAAAAGGATGAAATCTATTAACAAAGTTAAACAAATTATCAATGTCTGAATCCATTTTCATTCTAGGTGCCAATGCAATATCATTAACAATTTTATGCAATTGATTCATATCCATAGTTATAGAATCATTATACCATATTCCATTCAAATAACCTTTTATATTATCCCATGGAATAAATGAAGTATTATATTTTAAAGGAGTCACACAAATAGCAGAAAATCTATAAACATATTTCAATTGTCCCTTGTGTTCATTACAGAGGTTTGTAATGCATTAATCAAATGATAAAAATCTTCATTAATTCTCTCCTGAGCCTTCAATGCTCTAGTAACATTTTCAGATAATTCTTGAATATATTTAGCTTCTATTTTCTTTGCTTATTCCCTACTTGTACAGAAATAGTCACCAAAGTGACTGCTACAATGGCTGCCACATACTTAATATCCCAAACAGAATGCAATTAACACATCTCTTCTGCCTAATTCTCTTTAATGTTTTTTTGTAAGAACTCATCAGCAGGAGACATATACCAGCTTTCTACCTGGGTGGGTATTTTAGCAAATTTGGGTTGTCTTATCATGAAAACATCATCATCATCCACCACTTCCTTATTTATATATAATTATATGCTTTAATAGTACAATTGTAACAGTTAGCATTATATGCCCCTTTTTCTCTGATAATATTGACATCTTTGGAAGATCCTATCAGGAAGGCAATATCTAGTCCTGTGCATGCAGTCACAGACAATTTCTTTTCTGCATAATATATTTTGTCCAACGTCTTATTCCATTGTTTATACCTTATCTCATCTATAGCTGCCATAGCCTTCCATATCTCTGAATTAGCTAACCCTATTTCTGGGTATATAATTGGTTTAATATAGCCTGGAATACCCCATGGAACAACTCTCTATCAGGAGAATAGCACACTTGTAGCAAAATAGAATGATCATAAATTATTCTATTTGGGGTATGACAGGCAACCCAGGGTGAAAAACTTTCATTTTTGAAATCCCAAACATGTAAATTTAAACAAAGAGATTCTATATGAAATATCTTTCTTCCTTCAATACTTTCTACAAATGGAATTCCTTATATTTCTAAGGTCCTAAATGCTCCCATGTTATAAATATTTGGATGAGTTGAAAGATTAGTTTTACTTAATTTAACACATGGTTCAACAGTATATTTTACAAAAATATATGTGTCACAATATTTAAACCAGAAAAGTTATGCCTAAATTTTCTTCTCAGCATCTCTTCTTTGATATCTCCAGTAGGAATTCTGTTATATTCCAAATAATCTGCAGCTTCCCCAAATAATACAATTTCAGTCATACTCTCTCCCTATTTTAGTGACCCATGGAAGGTTTTGAACCTAAGTCCAATATTCAATTCCTTTTACAGTTCCCAAATTGTTCATGAGTAATGTAAGCATCATAAATTGTCCCATAAGTCCATTACATATTCTTCTCTCATCTTTTCCTTTCCAATTTATTAAGTGTAAGTTATTCATTTTCTGTATTACTTGATTCATCTGATCTGCATGGTCTTATGTTTCTTTCTGGTACCCAGACAGTTTCTCCATCTGTGGATAAAACAGAAACCTATCTTTGAGCCTAGGTTAATAATGGATCCAGTCATTTTCATTGTTGATGCCTTAGGGTCCTTCCACATGACCATACCCTTCTCCTTATGTTGCATATCCTTAAAAAAATCTTTCTGCAGGTGTTAATTGTTTATCATTCATGGTATATAAGGCAAGATTTACTCTCCTTCCTTGTTTCCCCTTTGTCCCTATATATTTCCCCTTCTTTTGCACTACCAGAAATCTCTTAAGATATTTATGTCTTCGTTCTACTAAAGCTTGACCAGTGGGGTTATGGGGAGTACCTGTAATAGGTTTTATATTGTAATATAGGCAGAATTGTTTAAATGCCATAGAAGTATATCCAGGGTCATTATGGGTTTTTATGGATTTTGGTATCCCTGCAATAGCAAAACAATGGAATAAATGATCAATCACACCTTGGGTAGTCTCTGAATTTTGTGCTGTTGGCATTGCACATGAACCAAATGTATCTACAGTAACATGAATGAATTTCATTTTTCCAAAAGATGTATAATGAGTCACATCCATCTGCCACAATTCATTAGGAACATGGCTTCTAGGATTCTTAGAATAATTTGGAGGGGTAGGTAAATATGGAATACATAGTTGATAGGATATTACTATATTCCTCACTTGCCCTCTGGTGATTTTAAATTCTTTCCTTAATAAAGAAACATTCTAGTTAAAATTTTTGTGACATTGCCTAGTTTGCTCTTCTACTAAGCTTATAAGAAGTGAAAGGGTTAATTGATCAGTCCTATGATTGCCTTCATATATGGGCCCAGGCAATCCCATGTGGGAAGGTATGTATTCAATTTAAAAAAGGATTATATCTATCTCTTATAACTTCTTTTAACTATTTAAAGAGTTGATATAATTCATCAGTGCTATGTTTCATAAAAGCTATTTCTATGTATCTGACCACATGATTACTATACTTACTATCTGGAAAAATGTTAAGGGTTTGTGTCTGTTCTATTAATACCATTAATCGGGCATATAATTCATTCTTTTGTTTTGATTTAAAAATTATTTTTTAAATTATATTTATGCTTGGACCTACAGGTCTAGAATAAGGTCCATCACATTGTTTAAAAATTTCAGGAAACCTAGACTGTCATAATTTCCAATATTTTCCATTACCTCTACAGAGCAGTCAATCATGAACTCCAGGCTTTGACATCATTACAGTAAAATAGCCTATATTGATAAAACTAGATCATATAACTTTTCAACATCTTGCTCATCAGTAAATTACCTAACTATGGGTTATATAATTTTCAGTCTTCCAAGCATTTTTCAAAGCCTCTTACATTTATTCAGTATTATTGGAAATAACTGCGGTTAAGCTATTAGTTCCCAATTTATTTTACAACCTTCTTCTAAGGTTACCATTTTTGCTTCTTTAAAATCAAACATTAAATTCTTAACCTATATGAAACATGTTTCCATGCTGACATCTCATTTTCTTAAAGTTAACTTTATAACTAAATATCTGTTACACATAAATTTCTTTCATATCTTTGTTTTATAAGCTTATTTTCCTCTTATTCAAATACACTCCTATTTTCAAAAAGAAAATAAGATTCTCTATGAATTTATATATATATATATATATATATATATATATATATATATATGTAAAATTTCAAAAACTCCAATGTAGAACTTTTACCAATGCCAGGGTTATAGGATACATTTATAATTTCTTCTTCTTAAATAACAGATATTAAATAAATTACTTTGATCTTGCATATAAATATTCCCTTTAAGAAACACTAGGTGGAAGAGCACAGCCTTTCACAATCTCTCTGAGCCAAAAGACCTTGAGAAATATAACCTTGTTGGTAAAGTATCTCCAGTTTTGTTATAACAAATCTTTATAAAGGTGATGGATGATACTTCAATTAATCCATAGTTTGTTACTGTAATACAATATTAAATTTCAAAAAATTGTCTGAATCTGTTCTTATACAAACTTTACTAATTATACATAACTCATTTCAATTATATATATGTATATATATATATATTCCCTTTACTCCCTAAAACTCTATAATACATGAAAATTTCTTGAGACCAGATGTTTCTAAAAATCCCTTTGTATGATTACAAGATTTTCTTTAAAGTTTTCTTAATAATCTTTTAAATTCCAAACTCATATTCAAAATTAACTTAAATTATTTACCTTTTCAAAATATAAAAGTTTACAAATCCTTCTTATCTGTATCAATGCTATTCTAACTTCTCAGTGCTCTAACTTAAAAGAGCTTTCTATCCTCACTGACAAGATGGTGTTCTAGGATTTGGAGATTCTTCATATTTTGAGATATCAAGGTAGTATGCACTAATTATTTACCTTTACTGTTTATCATTCCTTGTTCACCCAAACATATATATATATATATATATATATATATATATATATATATATATATATATACACACACACATACATATCTATATATACACACATACATACCTACATACATATCTTAATGTGCTAATTAAGACCAGTCCAAAAAATAATTTTAGGGCCAATTTCAATTTCTCCTAGGCTCCTTATAAGTATAATTTGCCAAATGAGTAAATAAAATTCTATTAGTCTATCAGACCAGAAAAGAGACACTAGAAAATAAGAGAAAACAATAGAACCCTTTCTCCTCCAAAAACACGATTCTCAGGAAAATCTCCTTTTTTTGGTGCCAATCATGAGTTTTGGGGAAAAAAAAGATCTAATTTTGAAAAGAGAGAATGGAAAGAAGATTGGCCAATCAAAACACAGAGAACATCAGGCCTGAGAGTTATCTGAGAGGTTATCTCTGCCGTAATTTTAAGCAAACACATATAGACACATAAATGTAGTTAGAGCATTTAGAATCAGAAAGACCCCCCCCCCGCAAATCCTGGGAAACCCCACTCTGCTCTTGTACTAGAGGGTCCCTTTAAACATTACACAAAGACAAAATTAACAGGATAACACCATCAAACATTTTCCACAATACATTTTTTCATTCAAAGGTTTTGATATCTAACACTTCTTGATTTTAACTATAAATAACTATAACTTTTGAGAAGGCAAACTCTCACTCAAAAACCTCTCAGCCTAATTGGAATATCCCCTGTCCCCCATCAGCTTAGAGTAAAACAAATAACTTCACCAGCCCTAAATCTTTTCTGGGAGAGGAGTCTTCTATTTTTAAATCCTCAATTGTCCCAATATTTTCTGTAATAAACAAATTACATATTTTAAAATGAACCTGATTATCTTATCTTTATGAAATTAAATAGCATTTTTTGTGATTGTTTATTTAACACATACCTTTATCATCTGCAAATACTGTCACTTTTCTGTTTCTAAAACTTCAAATAAATTCCCTTTAAAAATTTTTTTAACATTTTATTTTATTGTCTTCATGAAACAATTCTCTCTTATCTAGTGCTTCTTTTCTTAATTCCCCTCTTAGTTAACCTCAAGATCTAGATAAGTGAGCCATGAGCAAGCAAGCTGTCTGATCTCTCACACCCATTGCCTCCTTCTTTTTCAGGCAATTTTAGCCATGCTTGTTCATGTGCCTATAAACTATACTCAATTTGATTATTTACTCCTGCCCATGGACTAGTGCTAGAGAGCATTTCAAATGTTATTCTTAACCCTGCTGCTTCATTTCTTTTAGCCTGACTAGTACAATTCTCAAAAAATTCCATTTCCCATATTAAGTAATCTCCTGGTGTAAGAGTAGTTTTTGCTATCTTGGTCCAATCTTCTGGGGATAATATTTGTCTACCTAATATTCCTATTATATTCAAAACATATGGACTGGTGTTACCATATGTGCTTGTTGTTGATTTTAATTCTCTAAATGTTGTAAAATCTAAATTATAGTATTCTCTCAAAACTATCTCTGGAATCTTGGGATCGGGTCTCTCAAGTTCAGGAAAAGAGGACAATAACCTTCTCATGTCCCATGGAATCTTCTCTCTCCCTTATCTATTGCTTTTCAAGTAGCTGGCTATTTGAACAATATTCATATGCTCCTTATCTTTGGTAACATTTTGTTTAGACCATAAAGGAGCAGAAGGTAGGTTATTAGAATTAGGAGGAGGTGGAGCTGTCTGGGGAGCTGCCTCCACCTGAAGTCCAGGAGCAGCAGCCTGAGGGCGTGGGGCCCAGCAACCCCAAGACTCTCTGGTAAAAGTTCTTAAAGGAGGAGTGGGAAGGAAGATTCTCCAGGGAAGGTAAGGCCCCTGGGCCTTGGCCTCCACACCCATCCTTCCACTCCAATGCAGATAGGGGTCTGGAGGTGGCATTGGAGGTAAAAGCCATGACTCCTTTTCACTCTTATCTTCCTGCTGAATAGTTTGAACATCTACACCAACTTTTTTTAAAATTTTTTTTATTTTTATTAAAGATATTATTTGAGTTTTACAATTTTCCCCCAATTTTGCTTCCCTCCCCCCACCCCACCCCACAGATAGCACTCCATCAGTCTTTACTTTGTTTCCATGTTGTACCTTGA
Organism: Macrotis lagotis; assembly: GCF_037893015.1. Lineage (NCBI taxonomy): Eukaryota > Metazoa > Chordata > Mammalia > Peramelemorphia > Peramelidae > Macrotis > Macrotis lagotis. The sequence goes on along the minus strand of NC_133660.1, from coordinate 303,631,381 downwards.
TCCAAATTGGGTGTGATGAGAGAGAAATCATATCCTTAAAGAGAACAGAATTCTCAGAGGTAACAAGATCAGACAATAAGATATCTGGTTTTTTTCCAAATTAAATGGAATAATCCTTGTACTTTGTTCAAACTCCACAGCTCCTTATCTGGATACAGATGGTACTCTCCTTTGCAGACAGCCCAAAATTGTTCCCAATTGTTGCACTGATGGAATGAGCAAGTCCTTCCAGGTTGAACATCACTCCCATGTTGCTGTTAGGGTATACAGTGTTTTCTGGTTCTGCTCATCTCACTCAGCATCAGTCCATGCACATCCCTCCAGGTTTCCCTGAAATCCCATCCCTCCTGGTTTCTAATAGAACAATGGTGTTCCATGACATACATATACCACAGTTTGCTAAGCCGTTCCCCAATTGAAGGACATTTACTGGATTTCCAATCCTTTGCCACCACAAACAGGGCTGTTATAAATACTTTTGTACAATTAATGTTTTTACCCTTTTTCCTCATCTCTTCAGGGTATAGACCCAGTAGTGGTATTGCTGGGTCAAAGGGTATGCACATTTTTGCTGCCCTTTGGGCATAGTTCCAAATAGCTCTCCAGAAGGGTTGGATGAGTTCACAGCTCCACCAACAGTGTAATAGTGTCCCAGATTTCCCACATCCCTTCCAACAATGATCATTATCCTTCCTGGTCATACTGGCCAATCTGAGTGGTGTGCGGTGGTACCTCAGAGAAGCTTTAATTTGCATTTCTCTAATAATTAATGATTTAGAGCATTTTTTCATATGGCTATGGATTGCTTTGATCTCATCTGTAAATTGCCTTTGCATATCCTTTGGCCATTTGTCAATTGGGGAATGGCTTTTAGTTTTAAAAATATGACTCAGTTCTCTGTATATTTTAGAAATGAGTCCTTTGTCAGAATCATTAGTTGTAAAGATTGTTTCCCAATTTACTACTTTTCTTTTGATCTTGATTACATTGGTTTTATCTGTGCAAAAGCTTTTTTAATTTAATGTAATCGAAATCATCTAATTGGTTTTTAGTGATGTTCTCCAACTCTTTCTTAGTCATAAACTGTTCCCCTTTCCATAGATCTGACAGGTAGACTAGTCCTTGATCTTCTAATTTGCTTATAGTATTGTTTTTTATGTCTATGTCCTGTAGCCATTTGGATCTTATCTTGGTAAAGGGTGTGAGGTGTTGGTCTAATCTAAGTTTCTTCCATACTGACTTCCAATTATCTCAGCAGTTTTTATCAAAGAAGGAGTTTTTATCCCAGTGGCCAGACTCTTTGGGTTTATCAAACAGCAGATTACTATAATCCTCTCCTGCTTTGATACCTAGTCTATTCCACTGGTCCACCACTCTATTTCTTAGCCAATACCAAACAGTTTTGATGACTGATGCTTTATAATATAATTTTAGATCGGGTAGTGCTAAGTCACCTTCGTTTGCATTTTTTTTTCATTAAGTTCCTGGCAATTCTTGACTTTTTATTTCTCCATATGAATTTACTTACAATTTTTTCTAAGTCATTAAAGTACTTTTTTGTAATTTTGATTGGTAGGGCACTAAACAGATAGTTTAGTTTTGGTAGAATTGTCATTTTTATTATATTAGCTCTCCCTATCCATGAGCAGTTGATATTTGTCCAGTTATTTGAATCTGATTTAATTTGTGTGAGAAGTGTTTTATAGTTGTTTTCAAAAAGATTCTGAGTCTGTCTTGACAAATAGACTCCCAAATATTTTACACTATCTGAGGTTACTTTGAATGGGATTTCTTTTTCTAGATCTTCCTGCTGTTTCTTTTCTTTTTTTTTGGGGGGGGGGAAGGCAAATGGGGTTAAGTGGCTTGCCCAAGGCCACAAAGCTAGGTAATTATTAAGTGTCTGAGACCAGATTTGAACCCAGGTACTCCTGACTCCAAGGCTGGTGCTTTATCCACTGCGCCACCTAGCTGCCCCTTCCTGCTGTTTCTTGCTAGACATATATAGAAAAGTTGAGGATTTATGAGGGTTTATTTTATAACCTGCAACTTTGCTAAAATTGCTAATTGTTTCCAGTAGTTTTTTAGATGATTTCTTGGGATTCTCTAGGTACACCATCATGTCATCTGCGAAGAGTGAGAGTTTTGTCTCTTCCTTCCCAATTCTAATTCCTTCAATTTCTTTTTCTTCTCTAATTGCTGATGCTAACATTTCTAATAGAATATTGAATAGTAGTGGTGATAGTGGGCACCCTTGTTTGACCCCTGATCTTATTGGGAATGCCTCTAGCCTCTTCCCATTGAATATAATGCTTTTTGATGGTTTCAGATAGATACTGCTAATTATTTTAAGGAACAGTCCATTTATTCCTACACTCTCTAGTGTTTTTAATAGGAATGGATGCTGTATTTTGTCAAAAGTTTTTTCAGCATCTATTGATATGATCATATGATTTCTGATAGGTTTGTTGTTGTTATAATGGAGTATACTAACAGTTTTCCTAATATTGAACCAACCCTGCATTCCTGGAATAAATCCTATTTGATCATAATGTATTATCCTAGTGATGACTTGTTATAGTCATTTTGCTAAGATTTTATTTAGGATTTTTGCATCTATATTCATCAGGTAAATAGGTCTATAATTTTCTTTCTCTGTTTTAACTCTTCCTGGTTTAGGTAGTAGTACCATATTGGTTTCATAGAAAGAGTTAGGCAGAGTTCCATCTTTCCCTATTTTTCCAGAGTTTATATAGGATTGGAACCAATCGTTCCTTAAATGTTTGGTAGAATTCACTTGTGAATCCATCAGGCCCTGGAGATTTTTTTTTTGAGGGAGTTCAATAATGACTTGTTGAATTTCTTTGTGTGGGATAGAGTTGTTTAGGTATTTAGTCTCTTCTTCATTTAACCTGGGCAACTTATATTTTTGTAAATGTTCATCCATTTCACTTAGATTATCAAATTTATTGGCATACAGTTGGGCAAAACAATTTCGAATTATTACTTTAATATCCTCCTCATTGGTGGTGAGTTCAACTTTTTCATTCATAATACTAGCAATTTGGTTTTCTTCTTTCTTTTTTTTAATCAAATTGACCAGAGGTTTATCAATTTTATTAGTTTTTTCATAATACCAACTTTTGGTTTTATTAATTCAATAGTTTTTTTTGCTTTTGATTTTATTAATTTCTCCTTTAATTTTTAGAATTTCTAATTTGGTATTTGATTGGGGATTTTTGATTTGTTCTTTCTCTAATTTTTTTAGTTGCATGTTTAGTTCATTGATTTCCTCTTTCTCCAATTTATTTATATAAGCATTTAGAGCTATAATATATCCCCTCAGAGTTGCTTTGAATGAATCCCATTGGTTTTGGTATGTTGTTTCATTATTATCATTATCTAGGATAAAATGGTTAATTCTTTCTATAATTTGTTTTTTGGTCCACTCATTTTTTAAAATGAGGTTATTCAGTTTCCAATTTGCTCTGGGTCTATATCTCCTTGGCCCAGTATTGCATATGACTTTTATTGCATTGTGATCTGAGAAAGATGTATTCGCTATTTCTGCCTTTCTGCAGTTGATCATTAGGTTTTTATGTCCTAGTACATGGTCAATTTTTGTATAAGTTCCATGTACTGCCGAGAAAAAGGTATATTCCTTTTTATCCCCATTCAGTTTCCTCCATAAGTCTACCATATCTAATTTTTCTAACAATCTATTTACCTCCCTAATTTCTTTCTTGTTTTTTTTTATGATTTGATTTATCTAGATCTGATAGCGGGAGGTTGAGTTCTCCCACTAGTAGAGTTTTGCTGTCTATGTCTTCCTGTAATTCTTTCAGCTTCTCCTCTAAGAATTTATGTGCTGTCCCACTGGGTGCATATATATTCAATATTGAAATGACTTTATTGTCTATGGTACCTTTTAGGAGGATGAAGTTTCCTTCCTTATATCTTTTAACACTATCTATTTTTCCTGCTGCTTTGTCTGAGATAAGGATTGCTACCCCTGCTTTTTTTACTTCAGCTGAAGCAAAGTGTATTTTGCTCCAACCTTTTACCTTTACTCTATATGTATCTCTCTGCTTCAAATGAGTTTCTTGTAAGCAGCATATTGTAGTGTGGGGGTCGGCCCTGACCGCCTGGGTGGATAGGACCTCCCCGGGAGTGAGGTCAGACCAACCCAGAGAAGACACGGCTCCTTAAGGGGAACAGTGGCTTCGCCTGGTTGGCCTGTGTCGCTTGCTCCAATCGGGTGGTAGGTTCTGCCCTCGGGGTGGATTGGGGTGGCAGCCCAGGACTAGCTCCCTATATTAGCCAACACCCTGAGCTATTCGGGGGATCCCTCTGCACCTAATAAAACATATGCCTCCTGAAGACGTGTCTGCCTGAGTCCCTCCTCGCTGATCCCCGGGGGAGGGAAAAACCGGGGATGCCCGATGCAGTGCCCACTGAGGAGCTCACTCGGGGGTCCGGGGAAGAAGACCCCGGACAGAACTGGCCCCCGAACAGGGACACCCGAAGACCCCGCCGAGTGAGGTAAGCCTGTTTAAGTAAAAACAGAAGAGGCAGACACCCTAGGTCCACGGGACACCTAGAGGGAGTAAACATGGGCAAAGGAATGTCTAAGCATTTACAGCCAGAGGATTCAGGAGTATTAGCATGTCAAGTACATGCACTAGTAAAGACTCATGGCATAAGAGTCCGTATAAAAGACTGTAGGGATTGGGTGGAAAAAATATTGGTTGTCTCCCCTTGGGTCTCCCACACCGGCATTGACCCTCAGACATGGAGAGTGGTAGGAACTCAAATGGCCTCTTATAATATAGAAAAACCTGGCTTTCTATCGGACACGGACTTTGTAATACTCTCAGAAAAATTTGGAAAGAGAACGGTTGACTCTTCTTTACTATATAATGATCCAAGACAATTATGAAAGGATCTTGATGGAAAATGCTACCAAACACCAGAGACAGAACCGATGGAGGAACTAAATACAGGTGTAAGAATGCACTTTTTACCTTTCTTCATTTTTCTTGGGTTTTTATTTTGCTTTATGATTTCTCTTTCATTATAATTATAGAAATATATTAAACTCATTGCCTTCTTGATGATGGATGTAATTAGGAAAAGAGAGAATTTAAAATTCAATTTTAAAAATGAATGTTGAAAATAGAATTTACATATAAGTGAGAAAAAACTAAAAACAAATAAATATTATTATATTTCTTCATCTATTGTCTAATTCAAATAAAACAACTTCTTATTGCTCATCCAACGATAGTCTGTTTTCCATTCTTTAGGATTAATTTCCTATAAAATTTTTGATTTGTAAGATATATATAAAATATTAAGTAGTATTAAAATTTTAAGTTTAATAAATGCATTGTTAGTAATTCCATTTACTATCTTTCTATAAACTTCTTCAAAAAGGTTAGTTCAACATATACATATGTTCATCATGTATACATTTTTTTTCTGTTTTCTAAATTGTATAGTAAATTATCCATTCAAGAGACTATAATACTGAGTCTATATCTCTCATTTGGTACAACCTTGAAGAAACTATATAAAGTCTCTTAATAGGGGCAGCTAGGTGGTGCATTGGATAGAGTACTGGCCCTGAAGTCAGGAGAACTTGTGTTCAAATTCAGCCTCAGACACTTAATAATTACCTAGTTGTGTGACCTTGGGCAAGTCACTTAACCCCATTGCCTAATCCAAAAAAACAAAACAAAAAAAGTCACTTAATAGTTCAAGTTCTACAATATAAAAAATAAAGTAAGTTCTCTACTGCTTTCTCCCTTGGACTAATTGTTTGTTTCTTCACTCTACAATTAAGGTTATTAAGTCTGAGATATCTCCAGAGAGACTGAACTATGTGGATTATCCCTATTCTCTGCACAGATTCCTTAAAGAAAATAATTAGAAGAGAAAGAGTTTTAAGAACACAATATTAGAGTGATTCAGAGACATGGGAGCATGTTTTTATTGAATACAGATAAAATACTCCTTTTTCACCAAAAATGTATAGGTCATCACTCAGTCCATGGACTCACATGGAATCAACTTCACAATCTAAGTTTGTTTGAAATAAATACTAATGTGAGAGTAGTGAAGAAGAAATTTAGAAATAATTTGACTCATATAGACTTGTTCAATTGAAATGAATTACCATGGATTTCTCTGTCTCTCTGGTGACAACAAGGTCAGTGGTAGTGAGTAGCATTTTCACTGTCCTAATTACCCTTTTTCAGCCCCACGAAAAATATATTAGAATTCAGGACTTGGAACAATGGACCTCATGAAGGGGTAATATTTATTTATAAAAATCTTTCACATTTCTTATTCTATTCCAAACTATGTTTTGCCTTAATATTATGAAGTAGATGCTAACCTGAATCAATGTTTATCACTTGATTCAGTAAGAATTGAATCATATTAGTATATGACATAAATGAAGAAATCAAATGATTTAACTTATTATATTAATATCTAAAGCATATGAGTTATCCATTTAGAGTGAAATCTTTTTAAGACTAGAAATTTAAAAAAATAGGCCTAAGAGTGCAGTGGATAGAGCGCTAGCCTTGGAGTCAGGAGGACCTGAGTCCAAATACGACTTCAAATAGTTATTATCTAGTTGTGTTACCTTGGACAAATCCTTTAACCCCATTGCCTGGAAAAAATTTAAAGAAAACAAGGTTAAGAAATTACATAGAAAATGAATATGCTATTGATTTCAGAATAGCATTTTAGTGATCTGGTTTTGACTAGTAATAAAAGACAATAGGTTCAGGCAAATTGTAAAGCTGGAAAAAACTGCATAATATCTTTCAAACTTTCAAATTTAAAATTTCATAAATTTATAATTGGAAAAATGTCAATAATACCATAAAATGACATTCTGATGGATTCATTGCCTTCTAAGAATGGCATTATTGAAGAAATAATCTTGAAATAATAATAGAACCAATCTCAATTGAATTAAACAAGATAATATTAATATGTAACACTTCCAAGATGAAGGGTCATTTGGATGACCCTCAGTTTATTTATGAAAAATATTTAATTACTTAAAAATATGAATCTTGTCATATACATGAATAGGGGAATCTTGAACCATCATCTTATATTTCTGTGTCTTTGCCTCTTTTTCACTGTAATTGCTACCAGGGCTTTTTATTCTTTTGGGAAAACAAATTTTGCTATTGAAGTGCAATTATTTGGAAATTTTAGAGGAACATGAATACCTCACTTAAAAATATTGTGTTTCCAAAAAAGAAAATAAAATACTAATGCCATTGGAAACAGGTAAACTCATTGCCAGGCAGTCTACCCAAAGGAATCCAGCAAAAAAATTTCTTTATAGATCAAAATATTCATTATAGTACTTTTTGTCATAATGACAAATAAAAAACTGTATTGGTGTTCATTTGTTTGGGAATATGTAAATATGACAGAATATATCTACTGTGAGAAAATGTCAATATCTGATATTTTGAGAAACATTAAAAGGTATAATTAAAGAATTAAAGCAGAATAAAATTGGTAGAATTTGAAAATATCCCCTCAATGATCATAATATAAATAGAAGGTATAATTGAACAAAAGGATACATATATATATATATATATATATATATGTGTGTGTGTGTGTGTGTGTGTGTGTGTGTGCACATATATATGTACATATAATTATAATGATCGAGCATGTTGCAGGAAATACACGAGAAAGTGTGCCTTCTCTTTATTACAAAGAAGAGAAACTATGGGAAATGTTTATTTCATATCATTTCAGATGTTGGAAGTAGAATATAGAAAAATGAAAATGATATAATTTGGAGTCACAAACCATTATGTTTTATAATTATGTTTATAGGTAAAAATCTGACTTCTGAAACTACAGAAGAATAATCAATTTTTATATGTGGTATAAAATTTTACAGATATAATACTCATAATTTCTTCCTTCCTATCATCCCTAAAAAAAATCTCCATGAAACAAGTAATGTTTCACTCTTTTGACTAGTATTCAGGTAAGAAAACTGAGGCTCACAAATGTTAAGCAGATTTTACATGAAAAGGATTAGATGTCAGAACTGAATTCAAAGTTCTCCCAACTACAAGTCTACTGCTATAGCCAATAAACTATTTCTCTTCTTATTTCTGTAATTCCCCCCCTCAAAAAAAGATGGAAAATCGAAATAATATTACAGAGTTTGTCCTCCTGGGGCTTACACAGAATCCTGAGATACAAAAAATACTATTTTCTATATTCTTAATTAGCTACATTTTAACTATGGTGGGCAACATTCTCATTATCATAACCATCACAGGAAGTAAGAGCTTGAATTCCCCTATGTACTTCTTTCTTACCTTCTTGTCTTTTTAGATGCTATCTATTCCAGTGTGGTTGTCCCTAAAATGGCCCTAGATACACTCAATCAAAGAGTTACCATTTCTTTTCAAGCTTGTATGATCCAGTTCTTCTTAGCACACTTATGTGGTGGGGCTGAAATTTTCTTCCTTCTTTTTATGGCCTATGATCGCTATGTAGCCATCTGTAAACCCTTGTATTATTTAGTCATTATGAGATGGCACATATGCATTCTTCTGTTGGTGGTATCCTGGACTGGAGGTTTCATGCATGCATTAGTTCAACTCCTTTTAATTATTAGGCTCCCATTTTGTGGACCCAATATAATTGATCATTTCATTTGTGATATGTACCCTTTATTGGAACTTTCCTGTACAGATACCTATATTATTGGTATCTCAATGGTTGCCAATGCAGGAGCAATGTGCATAATTATCTTTTTACTATTGCTTGTCTCCTATGGGGTTATTTTACACTCATTGAAGACTCAAAGTCTGGACAGTTGACAAAAAGCCTTTTCTACATGCATTTCCCATATCACAGTTATTATCTTCTTCTTTGTTCCTTGTATTTTCATGTATGTTAGGCCTGTCTGCACCTTCCCTATTGATAAATCCCTAGCTGTGTTTTATACAGTCATCACTCCTATGTTGAACCCTTTGATCTATACCCTAAGAAACAAAGAGATAAACAATGCCATGAGGAAGCTTTGGAAGAGAAAAGTGATGGCCACTCGTAAGGTAATGAATGCCTTGATCAAGCAATGATATTTCACAACAGAAAAGATCAAAGATTGTAAAATTCCTAAAGCTTTATTTTGGGGACTAAGTAAATAGATGCTGAATATGAGAGAAAAAAATAAAGCTTTCTGTAATTAGCATAAAAAATTCCATTTTTGTTGTTGAAGGAATTAAAGATATCATGATTTCATGAAAAATGCTCTCCACAACTAGATAGAAAATTAATTGATTTTGATTCCAGATTAAAAGGTACTTTTCTCATATTTTTGCTTTTTTTCCCCTGTAACATGTCTAATGAGGAAATGTTTTGCATGACTTCATATGGACAATGACTATTGCATTTCTTGTCTTTTCAAAGGGGTAGAGGAGGAGCAAAAAGGAAGGAGATAATTTGAAACTAAAAATATATTTTGAAAAAGAGTGTCATGTTTCATCTAGAAAATATTGATTTTAAGTGATAATTTTAAAAACATTCATCTCTTCTAATGAAGATACAAAGTAAATATTTTGAATATTAGTCAAATATATTTGATGATAGAAATAGATATGTCATATGGTGTACTTGTGGTATGGTAATGGATATTCTATAGAAGAGAAAGACAAAGTAATCAATCTCTCTGTTATCTTGCTCTGTTTTCTATATAAACTAACAGGCTGCATATGCAATGTTTAATTTTATCATACTAAAACTATGTATCAAGGTTTATATGATGTAAACCTGGTGATATAGAAATATATTTTAACAGGTAATTTTGTATTATATTTGAATATCCTAAATATGCAAAAAATTTTGATCTGATATTTTTGAATTATATAGAATTTTCTAATTGTTTAAGATAGTTATATTAAATAATATTTATAAAAAATTGTGAATTGTTGCATATTGTCTTTTTTGGTAAAAGAAAGGTAGGATGGTAAATAGTACTATAGAAGTGAAAGACTTAAGTAATCTCAGCTTCTTTATGAATCTTTTAACTGACTCTAATTTTTATAATTGTTTCATTATTATAGTGACAAAAAATAGTGATTATATTTTCTTTGAGTTTTGTAGATACAGTTCCTGTTCAAGTTGTTATGAGATTTTTGTTTGTTTTTATAAATTTATATTTGATGTCATATTTATAATTATATATTTTGGGAGTTGTATAGCAATAGTTTTTTAATATAAATGCATCCAATTAATAATCTCATTAAAATAATCTTCAGTAAAACTCAAAAAGCAGTGAGGATGACAGGAGAGTTTATATATGTTATCCTATTTCCCCCCAAATTTTGACATTTTTGCCTGTATTTAGAAAACTGTTTGATTGATTGAACATTATGATTTTTGAAGTATAAATATAAATTAAAACTTTGAAGTTCATCATTTTGCCTATCACTTATGACTGAGTGATTTTGCTCATCAACTTATTTGATCTAATACCATTAGACAGTTACACTAAGAATGTTGAGATATCAATTTATACATTGTTTATTTTCCAGTTTCTTTTGAATATAGGTCACCAAAACAGTTCTAAATGAGTAAGCTATAAGTATTATTTTATAAAAACTGCTATGATGTGCTTCATTGTTTCCATAATATCCTTCCATGATCTTCATTGATTACCAAGTCTGGAAACCCCAAGAGTGAAAAATTGTTTGTGCTGCTGCTGTTGTTCTCTCCTCTCCAATAATATACAAATAGAACTGGGACTTGATAAGACAATAATTATGGTAGTGGTGATGATAGTGGTAGTGGAGATAATGAATATAATAATAGTAAATAAAATGATAAGGTAATGATAACCCAAAACAAAGAGTGATGTGGTAAAACAATTGAATATTTAATTCTTAGAGTTTGTTTTCTTGAGTTCAAAATAGTGGTTTTTGAAAAAGCAGAGAAGGATATCACTTTCTTTCTAAACAATTGTGTTATGTCCTTTGCCTAACACTTTGCCCCAAGGACTGTTTTTGTTGAAAGAATGAAGCACATCTTGGTTTTGCAGAAAAATTATCTGTTCAGTTTTAATAGGGGTTATTTCAGGTAAAATGGCTTTGTTGATCCAAATGGTAGAATATGAATGATATTTCTTAAATGGGGATGTGTTCAATCATAAGGATTTATTCTTTATATGATTTATTTTGGGAAGAGCAAGAAGTATTTTAGGAAAGAATAGAAGTATAGGACTTCTGGCCAAGATGGCAGAAAGAAGTTAGAAACTTTCTTGAGCTCTTCTGGTTTTCCCAAAATAAATAAATAAATAAATAAAATAAAAAGATATTAATTAAACTGCTTTACAGATTTTGGGATTATAGAATCCACAAAAGAACACAGTGGAAGAACTTACAATAAGATCTGTCAGAAGGGGAGCATAAATGTACACAGAGCAGAGAAAAGAAACAGTGCAGGCATGGCAGGTTGAAGCAGGGACTAAACTGAGGTACTCGATTGTGGAGAGTTCTCCAGTAGATGATCTTGAATTTCAGATTTAGTGGGTTGACTGTTCAGTGGGTGGATTGGGAGAGCTCCAGTATGTGTACCAAGGACCTCTTGAAACAACCCAACTTGAAAAGTGAACACCTAGTGTTCCTACCCAGAGGGTCTGGCATTCCAGTGTGGATAAGCCAGAGACAAGCCCAGGCCATAGTTCCCAACAATCCAGGAAGTGTATAACTGACATCCCCAACACAGAAAGTCCAGAGAGAGGGAGAGCCTTTGGCATTCCAGTACACTGAGGAACTCCCTCGAGTTCCTGGCATTGATGACCCCAGGCCAGTAAGTAAACCTCTTGGGAAAGGGACCAGTAACAAATCCCAAAATGAGTAAGAAAGATCAGACTAAAGAAGGATCTATTGAAAGTTTCCTTGGAAAAAAGGATGGGTACAATGCTATCACAGAAATGGATGGCAGAGGGTATATTACATGTGAAGTTTCAGTGGAGAAAATGAAATGGTTTCCAGATCAGAAAGATTTCTTAGAAGAATTAACAAAGGACTTAAAAATCAAATGAAAAAAAAGGAGAAGAAATGCAAGAGAAATTTAACATTTTGCAACCAAAAGTGACAGAAAAAAACAAATCTTTTAAAAGATACAATAGGAAACATACAAAAAGTAAATAATTTCTTCAAAAATACAATTGGGCAAATGGGAAAATTAGAATTAACCAATATAAAAGAAGACACAAAATCTAACTGAAGAAAATAGCTCCATGAATAATTGACTGGGGCTAGTGGAAGCTAATAAATACTTGAGATACAAAGAAATCAGTTAATCAAAATTAAAAAAGACCTGAAAAAAAGATAGAAGTTCATGTAAAATACCTGATTGGTAAAAAATAACTGTCCTGGCAAAATAGATCCAGGATTGATAATTGAAGAGCATTGGACTGCCCAAAAATCACTATTTAAAAAAAAAAAAGAATCTGGATGCTATTTTTAGGAAGACAACAAGAAAAACTGCTCTAATATCATGGAACCAGAGGGAAAAATAGTAATTGAAAGAATCCAGTAATCACCTGCTGAAAATGATCCAAAAATGAAAATGCCAAGGAATATGGTATCCAAATTCCAGTATTATCAGATCAAGGAGAAAAATCCTGCAAGTGACTACAAAGAAGCAATTCATGTACTAAGGAGTCACAGTTAGGATTACATAGGACCTGGTTGCATCAAACTTAAAGGGTCAAAGGGTCTGGAATATGATATTTCAGAGGGCAAGAGTGCATGGATTACAATCAAGAATCAACCACCTGGCAAAACTGAGTATACTCTTTTAAGGGAAAATCTAGCTATTTAGTGAAATAGGTGATTTTCAAATATTCCTGATGAAAATACCAGAGCCAAACAAAATTTGATCTTCAAACAGGAAACTCAAGAGATAGATAAAAAGGTACTTGGGGAAAAAGGAAAATATTGTTATTCAATAAGATTAAACTGTTTACATCCCTACATGGGAGAAAGATAATCATAAATCTTGAGAACTGTAACTGTATTGGAGGATATATATATATACTCATGCTGAAAGTATGGACATAAGTTGATGGTGATGGAATGATTTAAAAACAAATTAAAACATTAAAAAGAGGTGGTTTGTAACAAGACTGGAGGAAGGAGGAGGCAGAATGGGGGTTAATTACATCACATGAAGAGGTGGAAAGAACATATTACAATAGAAAGAAGGGAGGGGTTGAGAATTCCTTGAATCACCCTTATCATATTTGGCTATAACATAGACACTTCGATTTGGAAATATATCTTACCTTTCAGCTATTGGAGGGAGGGAAAGGAAAGGAGGGACTAACAAAAGGAGGGAAGAAGGAGAAAAAGGAAAGGGAAAAGAAAAGGGAGGGTGACTGACAGAAGAGGAGATAGGCTGAGGGAGGTAAAACAAAACACTAGTAAGAGGGCATAAATTGAAAGGAATAGAAAAAAGGAAGTTAAGGTGGTAAGTAGTATGTTAGAAAAGTTACATATGATAGATCTCTGGAGAAAACTGAATGGGGAGAGAAAGGAATAGAACATTTTTTTCCTATGATACATGGTATCTATATAAAAATTGACCATGTATTAGAATATAAAAAACTCACAATCAAATGCAGAAAGACAGAATTATTAAATGCCTCCTTTTTAGATCATGATACATAAAAAAGGATCATGGAGAGATAGATCTTAAATTAATTGGAAGCTAAATAACCTAATTAAAGAATTAGTAGATCAAACAAAAAATCATAGAAATAATAATTTCATCCAAGACAATGACAATAAGGAGACATCATACCAAAACTTGTGGGATACAGCCAAAGTAGTTATTAGAAGAAATTTTATATCTAAATGCTTACCTGAACAAATCAATGAATTGAGTATGCAACTAAAAAATTAGATAAATAACAAATTTAAAATCACCAATTAAATACAAAATTAGAGATTCTGAAAATCAAAGGAGAAATTAATAAAATGAAAAATAAATTAATTAAACATAAAACTAAAATTTGATTTATAAGAAAGAACAATAGATAAAACTATAATTAATTTAATTTCAAAACCAAAGAAGAAAACCGAATTACCTGACAAAAATGAAAATGTGAATTCACCACCAATGAGAAGTTAAAATAATATTTAAGACCTATTGTAAGTAACTATGTGCTAATAAATTTGACAATCTAATTGAAATGAATGAAAATTTACAAAAATATATATTGCCCAGATTAAAAAGAAGAAATAAAATATTTAATTAATACTATTTCAGAAAAAGAAATTGAAGAAGCCATCAATGAAACTACCCAAGGAAAAATCTCCAGGGTTGTATGAATTCACAAGTGAATTCTACCAAATATTCAAGGGGCAATTAGTTCCAATCGTATAAAAACTATTTGAAAAAATTAGGTGACTATGGAGTTCTGCCAAATTCCTTCAATGACACAAAAATTGTGCTGATACCTAAACCAGGAAGAGCCAAAACATAAAGAAAATTATAGATCAATTTACCTAATGAATATTGATGTAAAAATTTACAATAAAATATTAGTAAAATGGTTACAGTAAGTTATCAGTAGGATAATACACTATAATCAAGTAGAACTCATACCAGGAAAGCTGGGCTGGTTCATTATTGGTAAAATTAACAGCATAATTGACCATATTAAAAAAAAATCTAACAAAAATCATATGATTTATTTCAATAGATACTGGAAAAGTTTTTGACAAAATACAGTTCCCATTCCTACTGAAAACATGAGAGAACATAGGATTAAATAATGTGTTCCTTAAAATGATAAGCAGTATAAATCAACAACCATCAATAAACATTATATGCTATAGGGATAAGCAAGAAGCTTTCCCAATAAGATCAGGGGTGAAACAAGGATGTTAATCACCATTATTATTCGATATTGCATTAGGAATGTTAGCTTTAGCAATGAGAGAATAAAAATAAATCAAAGGAATTAGAATAGGTAATTAAAAAACATAACTCTCACTCTTTGCAGATGATATGATGGTAGACTTAGAAAATCCTGGGAGATCATCTAAAAACTATGCAAAACTATAAACAACTTTAGCAAAGTTGCATGATATAAAATAAATCACATAAAACATCAACATTTCTATATATTACCCTGTAGAAAGAGAAATTCCATTTAAAGTAATTGTAGACAACATAAAATACTTGGGAGTTTATCTGTCAAGGCAAACTCTGAAAGTATATGCAAACAATTATAAAACACTTTTTACACAAATGTCAATTGCTCATGAGTAAGCTTAATTAAAATAATAAAAGATAATTCTAGGCAAATTAAATTAATTACTTATTCAGTGTCATACCTAGGAAACTAATAAAAATTACTTTATTGACCTAGAAAAAAATAACTAATTAAAAGTAACTAAATAAATATAAAGGAACAAAACATGGAGAATATCAAGGACATTAATGGGAACAAGAAGATGGGCTAGCCATATCATATCTAAAATTGTATTATAAAACATCAGTCAGCAAAACTGCTTTATACTGGCTAAGAAATAGAGGGATGGATCAGTAGAATAGATTAGGTGCAAAAGAAACAGTAGCAAACAACTATACTAATTTGCTATTTGATTAACTCAAAGATTCCAGTTTCTGGGTAAAAAGTCTCTTTGATAAAAACTGCTAGGAAAACTGGAAGACAGAATGGTTGAAACTAGGTATAGACCAACATCTCACACCCTATACCAAGATAAGGTCACAATGAGTACAGAATTTAGACCTAAAATGGGAAATCATAAGCCCATTAGGAGAATGAGGAATATATTTTCTGTTAGATCTATGGAAAAGGGAACAATTTGTGACCAAAGAAGAGACAGAAAACATGATAAAATGTAAAATGGATAATTTTGAATACCTTAAATTGAAAAGTTTATGCAGAATAAACTAATGTATCTAAGATTAAAAGGAAAGCAGTATGTTGGGAAACAATTTTTACTACAAGCATTTTTGATAAAGGACTTATTTCTACATTATAGATAGAACTAAGTCAAATTTATATAAATGTAAGTCATTCTCCAATTGATAAATGACCACATTTCTCTGATGAAGAAATTAAAGCTACAGGAAAATGAAAAATTTTCTAAATCATCATTGATTAGAAAAATACAAACGAAAACAACTGAGGTAACACCTCACAAGTATCACGATTAGATAATATAGCTAAGAAGGAAAATGATCAATGTTGGTGGAGATGTATGAAAATGTGGATACTAATCCATTATTGGTGGAGCTGGGAACTGATCCAATCCTTCTGCAGTGCTATTTGGAATTACACCCTATGGGCAATAAAACTATAAAACCTCTTTGATCCAGCAATATCACTTAATAAACCTGTATCCCAAAGAAATCACAGAGAAGGGTAAAAAAACCCACATGTACAAAAATATTTATGGTAACTATTTGTGGTGACAATAGTTGGAAAGTGAAAGGATGCTCATCAATTTGGGAATGGCTGAACAAATCATGTTATATTCATTGGAGGAAAAAATTGACAGACTACTCCAATTTCTTTGACAAAAAAATCCCATGGAAAGTATGACCCATATTATCAGGAAAAATCAAACACAAGTGAATTATTGAAGACCAACAACACATACATACATACATACATACATATACACACATGTATGTAAAATTGAAAATTAATTTTAATTCTGTTTTGCTAAAGCAATCAAGCTAAATTTAATATTCCATTTCCAGGTTCCTTATAAACATCATCCACCACTCATCTTCTAGAGAAACTTGCCTATAATTACTTTCATTTTTGTAACCTCAGTCATCATTCACTCTCCAGAGAGACTTAATTAAGCTAAAAGATAAAATCTCATGCATTTAAGCTACTCTAACAGTCCTCATTGTCTCATCACTTGAGAACTATTTTGTAGTGCCTGAAATCACATTTTGGCCAGGACTATAAGAGTTTCAAAGGAGAGATTTAAATTACATAATCTTAATTCTATGTGATCAATAGACAATTAGAAGATGACACATCTATGATGCTTTTCATTTTTCTCTGTCACCTTTCTAATTGTTATAAAAGATGCTGTCAGTTCTTTTGGTCATATAGAGAGATTATTAACCAAATTTACTGATTATTGATACCCTAACTAAAACATTGTATTCATAATTTCACACCTTAATTTGCCTCAATTTTTATTGTAATGCACACACACATAGTTACACATATATGTATCTATGTATTATTTCTACTTTATACCATAAAAATCATTTTGTAAGCATCAATTTTCCTTTCAATGGAGTCATGTGATACCATTTGGACTGAGAGTCCTAGTTTACTTTCAATGCTCAGATATTGTCTTTCAGTAGTGATCCACCAATAAGCAGCCAATCATATGTCTGATCCCAGTAGCCACACAAATTGACAATGATGCCCCAATCTGCCTTCTCCACAGCAAAACATTAAACTAAATTAATTCTGAGATGACACTCAATACTCATAGAATGTTTTAAGAGACACAATGAAGTCAAATGTCTCTGAAAAAGCAAAACAACGTCAATAAAAAGTGTACTTTTGTTTGTTTGCTTTAGCAGATCAGAGTATCATGACTCTTGATCCTTTTAATATTGGTAGATAGCATTAAAAAGAGAAATTAGTTTTCTAACATTGTTAGATTCCAAAAAGAAGAATGAATCAATTAAGGATAATGTCCTGAGTCATTTCAAAGTGTATATTCAATTCTTGGTCAAAAAGTTTCCCTCTCTCAACAATTCTGCCCAAATCTCATCCTTCACTCCTTCTATAAAACATGAATTTGACATTAGCAATTCACCTCTCAACCCTGTTCTAACAAAGTTTTCTAAAAATGATATGATAACTATCCTAATATATTTTGGGTAGGGGTGAGCATTTGATAAAGTCTTGCAAGGACCATCCTAAGAATTCCTCAATACATAGATACAATGAGGGAAAGTATTAATGATAATGAACAGGGGAGAGAGTGTTGGGCATGGAGTTAGAAAGACTCATCTTTCTGAGTTCAATTCTGACCTCAGAAAATTACTAGCTGTGTGATCCTGGGTAAATCATTTAACCCTATTTGACTCAATTTCTTCATGTGTAAAACTAGCTGGAGAAGGAATTAGCAAACTACTAAAATATTTTCATCAAAAGAACCCTAAATGGAGTCGTGGACTATTCGACAGAACTAAAATGATTGAACAGCAACCACAAAATTATTGATGGTGGGCAATGTTGTTCAAAATTTTATATTAATCTCTAAGTGACAGGAATCCCCTCAAGTTTATTGTGCAAGGTTAGGGTTGACTTGGTAAGATCTGAACTTTGAGGACATCAATTTTAAGAGTGAAGGATGGAGTATATGTGGGAGACATTTGTGGCAAGGAAGCCAATCAGAAATAGTCTAGGCAGGAGAGTCTCTGATACAAATATAGATATAATGTAATGAAAACAAAATCAGAAAACCTTCATCAGAGGATATCAAGGATGAGAAAATGAGGTATTAATTACAATATATAAATGATGAACCTGAGTGACTTGGAGGATAATTCCTACTCCTTAATAGTAGTAAAAAAAAAATCAGAAGAAAGAGTTTAGAGTAAAACTATGAGTTTACTTTCGATATGTTATCTTTAAGATGTCTATAGGAAATCTAGTCTGAGTGTGTGAAAAGGAGAAATGTTATAACAGTCTGAAAAGCAAAGCGATAGACAAAGTATGAAAGGATTTACATGTTAGGGAAGGTGTTTTTATTTGTTTTTTTATTCTAAGGGCAAAGAGAGTCACTGAAACTTTTTGCTTAGAGACAAGAATAAGATATATTCTTTATGAATATCTTGTTTAAAGAGGATAAAATAATTTTGCTGCAACTTTGGCAAAATTCCTAACAAGGGCAATTATGTATTCTCTGAGGTCTTCTGTGGTCATTGCATCACCAAATCCTTGTAGCACCCAAAGTACACATTAAAAATATCTGTGCGTTTAAAGGAGGAACTTTCATACAAAAAAAGTTATCTACAAAGAAAGTATCTATCAATAATAGCAGCACTTCCTCTATTTCTTATCTCTGATCCTCCTACCTAAGAATGTAGAAGGGAAAACAAGCTAAAGTCATATAATTAAAAGAACATCTCCAACCTAAGCATTGATGTTCTGAAGAAAGGTTTTGGAAGTGTTAAATTCAGAAGATTTCAAATCCAGGAAACTATAACCTACTACTAAATTCAAGGTATCAATTATCAGGATTTTTCTTGCCTTCAAAAAACAAGCTGTATTCTTTGGTATCAAATTATGTGAATCATCTGGTTTAGAAGTTTTTTTGTTCATTTTCCCTTTTTCCTGCCCAATTTCTTGGTCATTTCTTACAAGTGGTCCCAGAGAAGGTTAAGCTTTGAGTAAGTGCTATTTGGAATGATTGGGTAAGAACTTTTTCAAATCTCAGACATGAGGTGACTTCATGTTTTCTCTCCCTTTTTTCATAATCATAAAGCTGATAAATTCTTTTGAGATTTATAGCTACCATCTGAGTGAATGTTTTTAAAACAGACGACAGCATGCTAATTCGTACAGTGGGTGTAACATTAGATCTGATGTCCTGAAGAACTGAGTTTAAAACTGAGACACTCATGTAACCACTATTTGCTTTAGTGACAACACAGGGTTTTTATCTGTCAAAACAAGGGAAATAATATCATCAAAATACTTGCAAACCTTAAAGCTATATGTAAATGGTTATTTATTTTGGAGGAAGTAGAGTAGCTAACATGGGTTTTTCCACATATGCTTTTAAATCTAGCTCTTTCTTCAAAGACAATTCAGCTTCATTGAATTGATTTTCATTTTTCACTGAAATTGTAATTTCTAATATGAATTAATAAAAGATTTATCAGTTTCCAAGAAGTTTCCTTTGTATAACACCAGTTGTGAACCATTCAGACCAATCTTCTATTTCCAAACCAGCTGACTATTTCTGGCACTTTCCCCATATATATATATATATATATATATATATATATATATATATATATATATATATATATATATGCATATATATATATATTTAAATATATTGAGTAGAAATTCTTCTTTGAATTGTTTGTTGGCAGCTACCATCTGCAAGCATGTTTGTGTGAATATCTCCTTATCTTGTTCTATTGAAAACTGTTTCTACTCAATCATCTTTCTATTCATGCATTAATACTGAAGTAAAGTTAGCTTCCTCAAAGGCTTTGCCAAGAGTAAGGAGTCTAAAATAATTTTATAACATAAGGACTTGAGATGCTTAGGAAAGTGTTGATGAGCAGTAAAGGTTGACTTTATGGGAATTTTCATCAGAAGATTGGTAATACAGATAAAGAAATATTTTACACAATATCTTGTAGATATATCTACTACACTTTAAAATTTTGCAGATTTTCCAGAATAAGGAATTCCTAAATAACCATAATGAAATTAAAGGCAGTTTGACAAATTAATGTAAACAAGTTTGAAGACCACAATTCACAAAGAGTATTTGAAATTGATTTTGCTTGATTAGAATTAATCCTGGCTTAAAAAATTAGATATTTAAAAAATTGTTTTACCCAATCATCAGTTCATTTGGCAAGATCAATTTATATTTTCATGGTTACATTGGAATGGGAAGGCAACAAATTCACTTGGATTCTAGTTTTTTTTAATTGCATTACAGTTCCCTAATGATGAATTTGTTTTCATTTCTTTATATGTGTTTCTGAATGTGTGCTTGTGTGTGAGAGAAAGAGAAGATGATGTCTTACTATAAAATTTGTTGACTTTGATATTTGATAAATAAATTTAAAACTGGGAAATATTATAAAGACAAAAATTTATGCTACATAATTATTGCCTCTAAGTTTGTCTCCAAAGAAGAGATAAGAAAATTTATCTCACACTCTTCTTGTCAAAAGAGAACTATCAATGAGAAACTCTATATATTTCGAAACTCACTATGGTGAATAGCTTTTTAAAACTGTTTTTACTTTTTTAATTTCCTTTTTTGTTATAAAGTATGACTAAGTGGGTAGACAGGAAAAAAAGATACATTTAAAATAAAAGTGCTATGAATTCAAAATATAGCACTGCTTTTTGTAATTGAATAAATATTATATAAAATAAATTAATATGCAGTTGGTTATTAAATGAAAACATTAGAGTCAGAAATGGTATCATGAAATATAATGGAATTAGATTCAGAAGACTTGGTTATAAATGTTGATTTCTTAACAATATGTTAATGACCTTTCAATGATATTACTTGGACTCTGTTTCTACTTCTACAAATTGAGGAAACTGGACTCAATGATGTTACAGTGCCCTTCCAATTCAAAATTTATATTCCATTGAATTTAAAGTTCATTTAGCTGATGAATATTTTCTTTAGATAACAGTTCAGAATGTTAAATGTTGATAGGTTTCATTTTCAGGACACAAAGTCAAGGAAATTACCTAACAAGTTATAAAACTAGAGCTGCACAAAAAAAGCTGAAATTGGATCTTTGGATATTTATGACCTAAAAGTAATATTCCTTCACTATCCATTTTTTCTAACAATTTAATTCTGAGAACAACTGTTTTGTTTTTCATATTTATTTTCCATTTGAAAATAAAATATAACCTGTCTTCTAGAAACAAAAATAAACTGAGATACATGGAGCAGAGAAATAGAAAAGAGACTACATAATACCCATTAGGAATGTGGTGCTTCCTGAGGAAATAGATTCCCATTCATTGGAGATCATTAAATTGAATGACTCTGTTTTGGTATGGTATAGAAAGAAGTCTTCTGAGGTCTATCCTTTACCTAATGTCAACTTAATGAAATATTGATTTGATTGGAATTCTGTGGTTTGGATTCTGTCTTATCTTGCTATGGAATTCAACATATATCTAATAATCAATTTTCTCTTTTCAGGCAAGCCAACTTTCACCTCTGTGACCATCACCAAAAATGTAAAGATGGATATTACAAATAATGTAACTGAATTCATTCTTCTGGGTCTCACACAGGATCCAGAGATGCAGAAAATATTTTTTGTGACATTTTTACTCATCTATTTGTTGACCTTGGTGGGAAATCTGCTGATTGTCGTCACCGTTGCAACCAGTCAGTCTCTAAGTTCCCCTATGTATGTCTTTCTTTCCTACCTGTCCTTCTTAGATAGTTGTTATTCTTCTTCCATGGGTCCAAAAATGATAGTCGATTCCCTCTCTGACAAGAAAACGATATCTTTCAATGCCTGCATGACTCAGCTCTTTGCAGAACATTTCTTTGCTGGGGCTGAAGTCATCCTGCTAATGGTGATGGCTTATGACAGGTATGTGGCCATTTGCAAACCTCTGCATTACTTGACCATCATGAGCAAATCCGTATGTATTTTTCTGGTGATATTGGCCTGGTTGGGAGGTTTTATTCATGCCATAACAATGATTCTATTCATCATCTGGCTACCTTTCTGTGGTCCCAATGTTATTGACCATTTTCTTTGTGATTTGTTTCCTTTGCTGAAACTCTCTTGTGCTGATATCCATCCCTTTGGCCTTTTTGTTGCTGCCAATAGTGGAATAATGTGCATACTCATTTTTTTCATGCTTCTCACATCATATATTATTATACTGACCTCTCTGAAAGCACACAGCTCAAAAGGGCAGCGCAAAGCTCTCTCAACTTGTGTCTCCCACATTGTCGTGGTCATTTTGTTCTTTGTGCCATGCATGTTTGCATATTTACGACCTATGACTACTTTTCCCATTGATAAGGCCATGGCAGTGTTTTATACAATGATAAGTCCTATGTTAAATCCCTTAATCTACACATTGAGGAATGAAGAAGTAAAAAATGCTATGAGGAAGTTATGGATCCAAAAAAATTTTTAGGATCAGAAATAAACAAAAAAAATGGTAAATGGACTTTGACATGTAATTTCTAATAGTTGAAGGGAATATAAAACTAATTTTTAATGCTGTATAAAATGATGGTATATATTAGATATAATAATATTCCAATTTATAAACACAACTGACAAAAGATCAAGATAAGATCTGGCCAAAGTAAGTTGAATGATTTTTTTTTAGGTAGGTTATAAACAGCATTAAGTACTACTTTGAAACTAAACTGGTCTCTAGACTTTTGATTTTTCATAAAAATGCATTCATTGGGGGCGGCTAGGTGGCGTAGTAGATAAAGCACGGGCCCTGGAGTCAGGAGTACCTGGGTTCAAATCCGGTCTCACACACTTAATAATTACCTAGCTGTGTGGCCCTGGGGAATCCACTTAACCCTGTTTGCCTTGCAAAAAAAAAACCCAAAAAACTAAAAAAAAAATGCATGCATCAAGGGCAGTTAGGTGGTGCAGTGGATAGAGTACTGGTCCTGGAGACAGGAGGACCTGAGTTCAAAGCCAGCCTCACTCACTTAATAATTGCCTAGCTGTGAGATCTTGGGCAAGTTACTTAACCCTACTGCCTTAAATTAAAAACAAAGCAAAAAAAAAAAAAAACCCATCACTTGGGGAAAGGCATAAACAATGGGGGAAATCACCAAATTTTTCAAAATAGAAGAAACAGAAAGTTGAAAAAGAAGAATAATAATGTGAAGGACAAAAATAAAATATTAAAAGATCTTAAAAATGGGAATAATTGAACAATCCTAATTAGATACATTTTATTAGTAAGAAATGTAAAAGAATTAGAAATTGTTAGGATTTAATATAGTCTAAGGAAAATTCCAGCAAGGTAAGTAGTAATGTGATTTCTGATCTCTGAGCTAGAGGGAAAAATTATCTAAGAATAGAGTAGAAGGGAATACCATATATATAACAATATGACATGAATCTATCTTGACAGGATTGTGATGGTGTGGACCACAGTGGAACACAAATATGTGAAAATTTGAGGGCTTGAAGAAAATTGTATGATCAAAATGAGACAAAAGGATGATATGCATGTAAAATAATAAATACATACATAAAACTATGAATCCAGAAAATAGTATTATGTCATATACACATACATACATTAACACATGTAAACCCACTTCCATATACTTATATGTAAATATGCAGGCACCTCCAATTTATAATCCTGAGTCAATCAAATCATCACTAATGAAAATAATCCTCCTTCCTCATTGAAGTATTAATGAAATGGAAAGAGTAGGAGGTAAGTTGCTTTTATTCTTGAGGCTATTTTTTCTTTTTTTACTTATCAAATGAAACAAAGAATTTTTTTTCATGCAGAGAATACTTTAGGTGAATGTGTGTAAAGGGTGGGACTTGTCATCAAAAAGACTTAAGCTTGAATTCTACACAGCCACTAATTAAGTACCTGAGCCTAGGTAAAGCCACTTAAACTCAATTTTTCTCATTTATTCAATAGGGATAATTAATTATACCCACTTCACAGTGATGTGAAAAATAAATGAAATAGGTCATGGAAAAGTCTTTGTAGGGTCAGCTAGGGAGTGCAGTGGATAGAACACTGGTCCTGGAGTTCAGGAGAACCTAGTTCAAATCTGACTTCAGTCATGTAGTAATTACCTAGCTGTGTGACCTAGTGCAGGTCACTTAACCCCATTGCCTTTAATAAATAAAATTTGAAAAAAATATAGAAAAGGATTTGTAATCCTTTAAACACCATGAAAATTATTATTATTTCCTTGAATTGTCATATGGGAACTGATTCTATTTGACTTGGGAAAACCTAGGTAGATACAAAATGATGTAAAGAGAGAGTGATTTTGGCAAATACTTCAGGATTAAATCTGTTTAATATGAGTATACAACCTATGACTCTAAGCTACAGATTATAATTTTAGGAATAGAAACTCATGTATTTGTGTGTTTGTGTGTATGTGTGTGTGTTTCTTTCACTGAGAAACTATTCCAATTATCTGATTGCTCCATATATTTGTCACCAATACAACACAAGATTTATCCTAAACAATGTAATAAACCAATAATAAAATATTTAGGAATTTGTTTAATTTCTAAATGTTTAATCATCTGGTTCACGAAAGGAAAAACAAATATTACTCTGAATCTCTTCTGTGGACCTTTGTTGAGCTAACAAAACTCTGAGTGATACTAAGATAAGTTTTAAGATCTTTAAAGATGTTTTTCAGTCCAAATCTTCATCTTACTAGACTTTCTTCTTTAGTGATATTTAGAAAGCAGATTTATACTGTAGCCAGTCAATAAATATTTATTATATGCTGACAACACGCCAGAAAATATGCTAAATTTAGAGATACAAAGAAAAAGACAACTCTATCCCTATTTTCAAAAAGTTGTTTTTTAATACTTGGAGACAATATGCAATAGCATGTTTGTATACATTTATACACATATATACATATTTACACAAACATACACAATATAAATGGAAGATAACTGTCAGAAAGAAGCTACTAGTTTTGAATGGGGGAGGGCTGAGAGGTAAAAGCATCCTATAGAAAATGAAATTGGAGATTAGTCTTGAAGGAAGCCAGGGTAACTTGTAGACAGAGATGCATAGGTGGAGAATCTTAGGAATGAAGAGCTATATTAAATGAAGACCAACATAAGAAAAAGTATGGAGTTGATCAATCAAATGTGTGGGACCAGAAAAACAAATTCTATAAAATGGATAACATTACAGAAAATAAATGACCTTATTTGAGGTTTTCTTGGCAAAGACCCTGAGGTGGTATAATTTTTTTTTTCTCCAGTTCATTTTACAGATGAGGAAACTGAGGTAAAAAGGATCAAATGATTTGGTCAAGGTCACACAGGTAGTATCTGAGGTCAGATTTGAACTCCTAACTCCAGACCTGGCTCTCTACTGTGTTTCTTAATTGCACCAGAGTATCGCATTCTCATAAATTCATAATGAAGGAGAAAGCTTGAAACTTTAATGAGACTTATCCTAAAAGGTTTGAAATTATGAAAGTTATTTTTTCCTTTCTTGAATTTAAGGGGTAGGAAGTAGGAGGGACTACTCTGTTCTCTTACTGAAAAGTTTGAGTAGATTAGTAACAAGAAAGGGCCAACACCAAGTGAAGAAATTATCAGCTGCAGAACCACCTCTATTGTTGAAAAGTACTAAGAGAAATTGATTTCAATGGGTTGACATATAATTGATATGAATAATACAATTCATATCAAAGGGATGGATGAGGTCTAATGGCCTCTAACAATTGCTCTGGATCAAAATAAAGCAGTTAAGAGCTTTGCAATGTAAAAGTGGTCAAAGAATTTTATCACTTCTACTTGTTTTTATTATTATTATTATTATTATTACTTCCCAAGTACCACTTTTAAAAAGTGTGTTTCTTACGAAAAAATGAAGGGGTAGAGAGATTAGAAGAATCTAATTCTAGTGTTTCTTCCATAGCCTTGATGGATTTGGGGACTTTGACAAAGGAGATTTGATGGGGAAGGGTAAAACCCAGTACATTACAGAAAATGAGAGCTAGAAGGTTACTCAGCTTGAATCCAGGAAGATCTGCCCTCTGATACTTACCATGTAACCATATGAACATATAATTTCTCTGTCTCTCATGTAAATCTTTCTTTCTAAAAACCTTGGTCCAAATCCCAATTTTGGTTTAAAGTTAGTTTTGTGAATCTTTAATCTAAACTTAAACATGATAAAATCTAGTTTTTAACCCTAGAATTTTTGTAATAGTATTGTTTAGCAGCATTTACTGATCACCTGAACTGAGTGGGAATGTTGCTATTTCTATATGACATCTATCCAAATATTTATGAAAACAGTGAGCATTTATTTTCTAAATTTTCTTTTGATGAATCACTACTTGACCCAGGAATGCAGGTATAAAAAGAAAACAGAGGTTTACTAAAGAAGTTACAACACAAAAAATGTGATAGAGAAGTTAAGAAAAGATTAAAGAAAAGTCACCTAGATTGCTAATTAATCTTGGCAGGCCAGCTACCAGGTTAAGCAGAACTTTGGAAGCCAGAGAGCAAGATCAAGAGCAAGAGAGAGAATCTCACCAGAAATCTCCTTAAATTCCCCCCTCAGGGACCATGGGAAGAGATGGTGACTTGGGAGTTGCTCAAATTCAGCACTGGAGAGTTTCCCTTGTGGGGAGGGTTGGAGGGTCTTGGTTTCTCTTCCGGGTGGTCTCCAATGTTGTTTCAGCAACTTTGTAACCTAGCTTACCTTACCAATGAGAATGTGGCCAAGGTCAGACTGGAGGTCAAGATGGAGTGTTTTGACAGAATGATAGAGGAAGAGTGAAAATTTACAATTTTGTTTACAATTAATTTCAATATTTTCTATGCCCATGGATCTCTGCATCATATGCCCCCCTCAAATTTTTGGAGACTCAGATTCTTCTGGGGAATTGAGATGAAGATTCATCTTCTGGAACTTCTTCAAAGGTGACAAGGGGCCTCCCTACTTAACTTAACCTATCCTAAACTATTAGGGGCACAACTGGAGAGGGAATATTCTGCAGACAAAACTCAATTGAAGTAGAATTCAAGTGATGTGAGCAATCAAAATCAGATAGAGGTTAATGTTGGGCTGATGTTTCTAGCTGTAGACCCATTGCTTGAATCCTACAGGAAACAAATCTGACAAGGAGTTTAAATTGGCAAAGGTCAAAAAGAAGCAAGAGAACAATTAATACAAGTAGAAAAATCAAGGGACTCAGCAAGGAGAGAAACCAGGAGCTGCAAGATCTGGAGGAAAAGGAGCTCAAGGTGGAATGGAAGTCTTGCATCCAAGTTGCTTCTTGCAATATTCTCTTGTTATGGAGTTCCACTTTATAGGAGTTGCTAATATACATAAATATACATATACATATATATATATGTATGTATGTATATGTGTGTGTGTGTGTGTGTGTTGGCTAGAGCACAGATTCTACCTGAAGAGACAAGGAGATAATCAAGAATAATATGATTATCTAGAACCACACTGGCTAAAGAGTTAAATGACTCTTGAATATCAGAGAGGGCATGAGAGGTCTCATTAGCAAAGAATGAAATGGTAAGTGTTAGAAAGTATGGTCACATACTTCAAATGTCATGCCAGAGGTGTAGATACTCAGCTCCCTTGGACAGATAGCAAAGGATGTTTTCCCAAAGCCCATGTCTGGTATGGAATGTGTATTATGGGTGTTATTGTAGATATCAAAGGGAAGAAGTATATGACCAAGTGTGCACTAAACCAGAGGCCAGTAGGAAGAGAGATAGAGAGAGCTGAGGATCACCTGCAAGGCATGTAGGATCTTAAGATAAATCAATCAATCCACAAAGGAAGATGGCTCCTTCAGGGGCACAAAGAGACCCTGTCGTCTGATTCATCAGAGATCTTATCCTGACTACATGTAGGAGGGTTGTGTTAAAGGTACCTGGGAAAGGTCCAGGCATATGCTTTCTTACATTGTAAGGATATAAGGTGGAGACAAAAGCAACAGTCTCCTGGATCTTCTCCAGTCCAGCAACAAGGGTCTTTTGCTGTTAGATTTGAGAGGAGATGGGCAATAATTGTTCCAGGGAGATCAAAATCTGATCTTTGATAAGTGAGCTTCCATGCCAGCTTCTCTGAGGATTAAGGGACAGCACAAAGGAATTACTAAGCATGTCTCTTGTGGATGATGGTGACACACCCAGCAGTCTCAAGCCTCATCTTGTCCTATTGAATTTCCAATTTGAACCAGAACATTTGAGTTCCAGTTATGAAGAATATGACTTATCCCTAAGCCTGGAGAGATAGGAGTAAAAAGACAAAAGATAGTGATAACATAATAGATTTGATTTAAGGACAATGAGGATGAGAATAGGAATATGATTCAAATAGAGTGAAATAGCTCAGTTATACAGAGTTTAAAGTATCCACAGACACTTATCTCCAAGGCTTCTCAGTATGTCTTCTTAAACAGGTACTTCAAGTCTTCCAATGACTCACAAGAATATGTGATGTCATTTGGAGGAGAAGCTGGAAGACAGAAAAATTTAATCCTAGAAAGGTGTGCCCAACTAGGGAGACCTTTCTTTTTTTTTTTTAAAGGCTGCTCAAAGTTTATTAGTTTCTGTTGAGAATAAAGTAAACAAAGTTACTGAGACTGCTGGAAAGCACATAGGTGATTCAGATAGTAAAAAAAAACCAGTGGGGTTTCTTTTATTTGATTTTTGGTGTTTTGCTTTTGTTTTCCTTTTAAAAAAAACCACACACATATCACAACTACTTCTACACTTAAACAGCCTGTCTATTCTAAGGGAATAGGTGGGAGAGGAAAGGGGAGGGGGAAGTGGGCTCTGATGCCTAGCACACTTCAGAAGCAGAGGAGCAGCAAGGAGGGTTCTGCTGCTCATGCAGAAGGCCCAGTGTTGGTTTTACTGGGCTCGCTGACATGCCGCTTCCTCATGGCCTCCTGAGCCAGGTCACAGGTGATCTGCCTTGAGCAACCTGGAAAGTTCCTGAGTTCTCTGGGGATTCCAATACAGTTGTCATGAATGGATGATTCGACTTTCCGAAGAAGAAACTTGCCCACCAATGGCCTGGGTCTGATTTAGGAAGGCCTGGAGGGTGGGGGCTCACTTCCCCAGAGTACTCAGCACTTCCACAGGAGCTGTTGCTGGAAGTGGAACCCAGACGCCTTCGGTAGTAATCATGGGCTGCTACAAGTGAACCTCTGGGCGGGATTGCTGCCATGTTGCTTGTTCTTCTTGTGATGATGCAAACCTTAGTGGCGGCTCCCGAGCAGCCCAGGTCAGGCAGAGGGCTGGTGGGGACCATCACGGGTGACCTGGCTCGGGGGAGAGGGGCGCTAGGCCGCAGAGCCCATTTATAAAGGAGATCACGGGACGAAACTCCACCGCAATGGAAAATGTGAGAGTTCTTTGGGTTTTAGGGAGACCTTTCAATTTCATTGCTGTTGGGGTAGAGAATAACTTGATACAGTCCCTTCCATTCCCCCTCCCCCAGTGGATTTGTTTCCTGAACCTACCTGGATTTTAAATATACCATATCCCCTGAATTGACAGGAGAGACTTCACTAGAGCAATTATCTTCAGGTTTTGGGAGATGCTTATTAGCATACTCGGAGAGAGTTGCTCTGACAGCACCTAGTTGTAACGCCAGTTGTGTAACTAAGTGCTGCTCTGGGTCCACAAGAATATCTCATGTCAGGAATAGTCTGCCATATAACAGCTCGAAAGGGTGAAATTTAATATTTTCCCTTGGAGTAATACAAACTCTCAACAATCTGACAGGAAGAAGTATTATCCAGTTTTCTTTAGTCTCTTGGCATAGTTTAGCTCAACATTTGAGAATGCCAGCATTCATCTTTTCTACTTTCCCCTGATACCTGAGGACGCCAAGCTGATTGAAGAAAGTATGTGATGTTCAAAGCTCTAGCTACCCCCTGAATTATCTGAGAGATAAAGGCAGGGCCATTATCCCTCTGCAAAGAGCATGGCAGGCCAAAGCATGGGATTATCTCTTTCAGAAGGACTTTAGAGACCTCCTGAGCTCTCACAGTTCTATAAGGCCACATACCTCCAACCCATGGGGTGAAGGTGTCCACCAAGACAAGGAGGAGCTTAAAGCCTTGTCAAGGGGGCATATGAGTGAAGTCAATTTGCCAGTCTTCTCCAGGAGTGGCACCTTTCCTTTGTACTGCTTTTTAAGAGTGTGGGCTTAATACCACCCTCAGGATTTACTTGAGCCCCAGTGGAGCAGGCTTTGCAGACTTAGCTGACAGTCTCCATTAGCTTGTCACCTGTAAAAATAGATGTTATTAGAGAATGAAGGGTATCTCTTCCCAAGTGAGTGGCCTGGTGTAACCCAAGAGGAGTTTCCACTGACTCTCTCCTGTGATGAGAAGTTGACCTGAGGGTGTTTGATACCTTGGGGGGAGGGGGAGAAAATATCTCCTGTCCTTGGCTAAAGCTTGCTCCTGAGGGCTATAGGAAGGGGAGAAGGATTTTGATAATTGTGAAATGAAAGGAACTAATGTAATAGTTTGAAAGGCTGCTCTCTTGGCCTCAGGGTCAGTCAGCTTATTTCCCACAAGTATATCTGAGTCTGTCTGGTGACTTCTACAAAACATAGAACTTTTGAACAGTTTGGAGAAAATCTAGAATTTCCTGTCTATTCTTTTTTTTTTTAGGTTTTTGTGCAAGGCAAATGGGCTTAAGTGGCTTGCCCAAGGCCACACAGCTAGGTAATTATTAAGTGTTTGAGACCAAATTTGAACCCAGGTACTCCTGACTCAAAGGCCAGGTGCTTTATCCACTACGCCACCTAGCTGCCACCTAGCCGCACCGCCCCCCCCCCCACAGTCTATTCTTAATAGGGGAGTTTTTGCTATGAGATAGCCCCTTTCTTTCCAAATAGTTGCTTGTGCATGTAAGATTAGAAAAGCATACTTTGTCAGTAAAAATGTTTATCTTTTTCCTTTCTCTGAGCCCTAGTGAGTGCAATCAACTCAGTTTTCTGAGCAGAAGATCCAGATGAGAGAGGTTTAGCTTCTATAGTATTATGGAGGTCAACAACTGCATATCTTGATTTTCTCTCTCCATTTAAAATAAAGCTTGACCCATCTGTCTACCATTCCTCACCTGGTTTAGTGACAGGGCTGTTTTTTAAGCCATGTTGACTGGAATACACTGAGTCTAAGGTCTCCTCACAATCATAAATTGTTACCAACTGGTGGATTATCAGGGAGAAGGGTTGCCAGGGTGAGGTTGTGGCAGACCCTGAGAGTTCGATCAGGTATGTCTAATAGAAGGACCTGATATTTAGTCAGCCTACCACCAAAGAGCTAATGATGGCCTCTTGCCTCCAAGATACTCTCTACTCTGTGGGGAGTAAAGACCTCCAGAGGTTGGCCTAGAGTGCGTTTGGTAGCCTCTTCTATCAGATGGCTGCAACTGCTCAAAGACATACTGGCCATCCCAAATCTACTTGACTATCTGTTTTGAGATATAAGCCACAGGTCTCAGATCTAGACCCTTTTTCTGAGCAAGGACTCCTAGAACCTGATATCGTCTCACATCTACATGCAAAGTGAAGGGCTTATATCTAGGTTAGGCAATGTTGACATTGGAGAAGAAGTCAGTTTACATTTTAAGGTCTCAAATGTAAATATCTGATCTGGACCCTAATCTAAGGGCAGATTGTCAGGGCCCTCTATTGCATCATAAAGAGCTATTCCCCCAGAATTTGGTATCTAGATTCCACAAAAACCCACAGACCTCCAAAAAAGCAAACAATTGTTTCTCCTAGTGGCCAGGGGAGAGATGGATAGAATTGTTTGTTTTCTCTCTTTGGTGAGAGAATGGGAGTTTGGGGTGAGCCCATGACCCAGATATTTGACAGTTTGAGAAGCTATTTGAACTTTGTTCATTGAGACTCTATTTCCTATTGATCTTAAAAAAATTTAGGGTTTGAGTAACAGTTTTCAAAGCAGATTCTCCTGTTGGGCTGCAGATCAGAATATCATCAACATTCTGAATTATGGTACTCTCATCTAACTGTAAATCTCTTAAACCTTTTCCTAATTCTTGACCAACAAGATGGGGGCTGTCTCTGAATTTCTGTGGGACTACAATCCACATCAATTGCTGTTGAGGCATTCTCCCAGGAGGTATCCACCCAAAAGCAAATGTATTTTGGGAATCTTATGAAAGGAAATACAAAGGAACGCACCTTTAAGATCCAGGGTGGAAAACCACTGAGTATTCCATTATCTGAGTGAAAACTGTATTGGTATTTGGAAAAATGGAGTGTATAGGGATTACTGTTTCATTAATAACCCTCAAATCTCACAATTCTCCATTAGGCTTCCTAAATTCCAAACATTAGACTATTTATAAAGGGGAATGACAGGATACTAGAAGATTGTATTCCAGAAATTTGTCAATCAGAAGCTGTAATCCCTCTCTTATCTCAGACTTAAAAAGATATTGAGATCTGTGAGAAAAAGAGTTAGAGTCCTTAAGGTGGACTAAAACTGAAGTGTCATGGGTTGCCCTTCCTGGTACACTTATATTCCAGACCTCAGGATCTACCTCTTCCTAGACTTCTGAGGGAATATGAGATGATCTATCTACAAGGAGATAAAGTAGAATAGGAGGTTTAGCAAGAAGAATGGAGTTCCCAGTTTCACCATCAAATCCCTTCCCAGTAAGGGAGCAGGGCAGAAGGGAATAACTAGGAAAGTGTGTTCAAATAATAGATCTTTAAACTGATAAGGAAGAGGTCTCATTTGTAAACATTTCCTCAGTTTCCCTTCAATGCCCATAACTATGAATAGAGGGCAGAAGTTCACCAGAATGATCAAGCAAAATCGAATAGGTAGCCCCAGTGTCAATAAGAAAGTTAATTAGCTAACATCTAGCATAACTCTGGGTTCAGGGAGAGTGACAGAAAGGGAAGAGTTCAGGCTTGACTTCCAGCCAATCCTCCCTCCAGGAGGAAGGACAAACTGGGCACTGAGTTGAAACCTTTGTATCTCCTTTTCTATTCTGGGTGTGGTTGGGTCTCTGCCAAGTTGACTGCCTTAGGTTAGAACCAGAGCAGCTAGACTGTCCTTCTGGGGAATTCCCTGGAAGGATGCTCATATTGCCAATAAGGCTTCCATGGCAGCATTGGCAGGAATTATGAAACCTCTTTGGGATATGTCTAGAGGGACACTCCTGGTAGGCATGGCCCTTACCATTACACTGAAAACAGATTAAATTCCCAGAGACCTACCACCAGCTTAACCAAAGTTACCAAAGGGTTGCCGAGATCTTGACAGCTGCTAACAATTCTGTCTTCTCTTTGGCATGAAGAGACCTACCTTCTGTCAGGGTGTATCTCTGTGACTGAACACAGCAAACACCACCTCCAGCAGCTGGGACATAGGTGACTGGGGACCCAAATCTAAATTCTTAAATTTCCTACCCATGTCTGATACAGTCTGATGGATAAAATGCAGGCCTAGGATGACATTCCCCTCAAAAGAAGTGGGATCTGAGTTAGTATATATTCCTTCATTGCTTCCACAAGTCTTTTATGTAAAAGGGCTGGATTCTCCTTAGATCCCTGAGTTATCTCCTTCAATCTGTCATAATTTACTGGTTTCTTAATTCCTTTTTTCATACCTTCTATCAAACATAATATCATATGGTCTTGATTTTCTCTATCCTTATTGGGCTGGAAACCTATCTGGTTCTCTTCCCCTAGTCTCAGTTATAGTCTGCCTCTCTTTGAGCTAGGTTCCAGATTCTGTTTCTCTTCATCTGAGCAACAGTTTGGAAAGGAGAATATCTATGTCTCCTCAAGATAGTTCAGACTGAAGAGAAATCTTTCTGAACTCCTCAGAAAACTTTTGAGCAGTGTCAGAATCAAGGCCTAATTTCCCTTTTATCTGACTCAAATCCATCACTGAAAAGGGAGCTGGAAAAGAAGTACAAACAGATAAGAAAATCAGAATAGTCCAAATAGGAAGCCAAGTACAAAAGTCCAATGAGGAAAAGAATGCCTTGAATGGAAAAGGGAAAAGGATATAAAAAATTCACTAAATTAAAGAACTCAATTAAAATTAGAATTGTCCAGATGAAGAGGGAAGTACAAAAGCTCATGATAGAGAATCCCAGTTGTCCTTCCCTTAGAACTGGGATTTCTCTCAAAGGGTATTGTTGAAAAAGGAATCTCTCTATCCTTTGAGATAGAGGAATAGGACTGTCTGGGTTATTTATGAAGGGAGGTAAAAGGGAGGAATGGGAATGCTGGGGTGGGGGTAAAGGAAGCTGAAGGAGTAGATGACAGAGATAGGGTGAGAGACTGTGAGAGCCAGAGGTACAGGGGAAGGCTGAGCAGGGGGAAGGTTTGTCAGTGTTGGAGAGAAGGAGGGAGGGAGGGAGGGAGGGAGAGAGAGAGAGAGAGAGAGAGAGAGAGAGAGAGAGAGAGAGAGAGAGAGAGATTGGTGGATAAACCAAGGATATGGCAGGGAGGATCGTGATTGCCAGAAGTATGGGAGATGGTGATTGTTGGGGCTATAAAAGGTAAACAGTTCATTTCCTGGTTTGAGACTAGCTTAATTCAAAATTTAAACCTTTTAAATTTTGCTTATGGTTTGGAGTCAGCTTGCATTCATTCCCAGAGGCAATCTTCCTTTTAGCCAGGATTTCTAAGGATAAGCTAGACAGATTTTGACCTTTCTCTATCTGAGAGGGAGCATATGGAGGAATAAAGGGATGAAGAAATTGTTGGGTGAAGACTTCTTAGGGTCTTGGGAAAGTGACCTCTGTTCTGTCTGAAGAAATATAAAACTGTCTCCTTTCTGAGGATATTGTAAAGGTCTTATCTTCACAGAAGCAGACCCCTATAAAAATAACCCTCCCCAATCTCTCACACAAAAAAAAGATAGGTTGCCTTACCAACAGCTGTGATTTCCTGGGCAGAAAGATCTTGACAGGCGATCACAAGATTGTGAGCCCCTGACAATAAGGGGGACAGGATGGGAAATGAGAAAGTGCAGTCAAAACTTGTTTATCACAGTGTATAAAAATGTCTTGCTTCGTTCATTTTGCCTCACTCTACCAGACTTGCTGGTGGAATTGATGCTTTATTTCTACAGAAATCAAATAACACTGTTTTCTCTTTCTACCTTGAGAAGCCTCCGTTTAATTAATTGGATTGGTGGTCCTCTGTCCCACACAAGTGATGCAGAGAAAACTGGGCATGGGAGTGATGAGATCAGTTGGAGACAAACTGTAAATCTGTTTGCATTGCATTGTAATACATTTGTAATGCATTTGTTTGTGTAGCTTCCTTTATCATCTAATTTAGGCCACACCTGAGGGCCAGACCTTCAACCTGATTTGGATTGTATTTGTCTCCTAGCAGCTTAGCCAGGGATCACAGGCCCTGGAAACACCAGAGATGTCCAAAAGAGACACCCCCCCCCCAAAAAAAAAGGGCAAAATCTCCAATGGATTCTGAGGGAGAATTTAAAGTATTCATGGAAGGGACTAGCTGTTTTTTTACCTTCCAGCCTCCTGCTGAACCCTGGCCTGGCCAATGCAATCAGCAATCCATGGGGTCATTTCTTTAAATTCTTTTTAACTTTTCTATTACTTTCTTAATATGTTGTAACTTCCTTTAATAATCTCTATTTTTTGCCCCCAAAACCTGCATTCCTGAGTCTGAGTCATGATTCATGGCAGAGCAGAACCAAACCCAAGAAACAAATGGGCAGCAACATGAGGCGTGTCAGCTAAAGTTTCTTGGGCTGAGTTGGAAGGGACACTCAATTTTGATGCTAGGGTGTAAAAGGGAACTGGTTCTATATTTGAAGAATGAGGGGTTAGGGGATGGATCAAGATTTCAAACCAAAATAAATGTTCAGGGCAGGGGTTCTTTTGGAGCTTGAGGTAGGGAAGACACTGGAGTTGGGGGTGCTGTTAGGGAAGGGACCCTGTCTAATATTACATCATCAAGGACATCTGTTTGGGTGGACCCCAATGCCTGTGAAATGGCCAAGGTCAAACTGGAGGTCAAGACAGTGTTTTAACTGAGTGATAGAGGAATAGTGAAGATTTACAAAATTTTGTTTCTAATTAATTTCAATATTCCCTATGCCCAAAATTCTCTGCATCAATAATATGGCATCCTTAATAGTCATCTTACTTGGGTTATAAAAAATATGAACGGACCTCAGATCATGGAAGAACTAAAAAGTCAAGTGCAGAGTTGGAACACAAATTGGGAAGATGATTGAGAATGAGTAAGAAAAACACGGAAGAAAACAAGATTGAACAATTTGGAGAAGAAGTAGATAAAACAATCAGAGCAGTCCAAATTGTGAGCAAAATACAAAAGTCCAATGAGGAAAAGAATGCCGTGAATGGAAATGGGAAGAGGATATAAAACATTCACTAAATTAAAGAACTCAATCAAAAGTAGAATTGTCCAGATGGAGAGGGAAGTACAAAAGCTCATGATAGAGAATCATTTCTTTAAAATTAGAATTGAGAAAATGGAATATTATTCTATGAAATATTAAGAAAAGATAAAACAAGAACAAAAGAATGAAAAAATAAAATACAATGAAATAGCTCATTAGAAAAATAAGTGGCCTGAAAAATAATCCCGGGGAGGTAATTTAAGAATTATAAGGTAAACTGAAAAACATGATTAAAAAAAGCCTAGGCATCATCTTTCAAGAAAGTATTAAGAATGGCCCTGACAAAGTAGAAATTGAAATAATCCAGTGATGACCTCCTGATAGAGATCCTAAAATGAAAACTCCTAGGAATAGAATCAAATTCCAGTTCTCCCTTGCAAATTAGAAAATATTATGTACAGAGACAGTTCAACTCACATGAAACCAGTCAGATTCATATAAGATTTAGCTCCCTCTATATTCAAGGATCCAAACAATTGGAATATGACATTCCAGAGCACAAATAAACTATGATTACAACCAAGAACTCCCCACCCAGCATAACAGAAGCCTTCAGTAAGGAAAAAAAAACCCTAAAGAAACTAACAAAACTAACAAAAATTATTCAATGAAATTGGGGACTTTAAAGCATTCCAGATGAAAAGATCAGAGC
Organism: Macrotis lagotis; assembly: GCF_037893015.1. Lineage (NCBI taxonomy): Eukaryota > Metazoa > Chordata > Mammalia > Peramelemorphia > Peramelidae > Macrotis > Macrotis lagotis. The sequence continues at coordinate 303,593,707 of NC_133660.1, read as the reverse complement.
TGAATAGAAGATAGGACTTTCAAATACAATACTAACGAAAAGTATGAAAAATAGGAAAGGAAAATAAAATCATAAGAACTTGATGATGTTAAACTATTTGCTTTCCTATGTGGGGAAATGGTACTTGTAACTTCGAAGAACTTTCTCATTATTAGGGTAGTTAGAAGGAATATATAAGTAGTCAAAGATTAGAGATATGCAGTGACTGTGATGGAATGATACCTAAATAAAACTGAAATTAATACATGAGAGGAATGCACTGGGAGAAAGGAAAAGGTGGAGGTAGAATGGGACAAATTATCTCATTGAAAAAAAGGCAAGAAATAAAGTAGAGAAGATGGGGCAAGTGGTTAGGGACACTTCAACATTACTCTCCTTGGAAATGGCTCAAAAAGGGAATAATATACACTTTCAATTGGGTACAGAAATGTAACTTTTCCTACAGGAAGGTAGGAGGGAAAAGGAATAAAGGAAGAGGAAGCTGATCATAGAAGGGAGAGTCAGGGGAGGCAGTAGACAGAAGCAAAGTAATTTTGAGGCGGTCCAGGGTGAAAGGAGAGACACAGTGGAATAGAGGGGAAATAGGATTAAGGAAAAGACAACAATAGCATCTATGAAAAATAATTAAATATAGACAAATAAAATATAGACAAATGAGTCAAATTTATAAAAATGGGAAATCAATTCCCAATTGATAAATCATCAAAAATATGAAGTCATTTTCCAGATGAAGTAGTCAAGTCTATAGCCATATTTGAGAAATGAAAATTTAAATAATTCTGAAGTACTATCTCATACTTATTACCTTGTCTTATAGGATAGAAGGTGAGAATGAAAAATGTTGGAGACATCATGGGAAAATTGAGAAACTAATAGGCTGTTGACAGAATCATGAATTGATGCAAACCTTGTCAAACAGTGTGGAACTATACTCAAAAAGCTTTACAACTATGCCTCCCCTTTGACCTAGAAAATGTAGGACAAGTCTGTATCCTAAAAGAATTTTCTTTTAAAAAAGAAAAAGACTTTTATAAACAAAAATAGTTTTAGCAATTCTTCTTGGTGGCAAAGAATTGGAAATTGAAGGGTTGTCCAACAATTAGGAAATGATTGAATAAGTTAAGTTATATGATTGTGATCTAATACTGTTATGTTGTAAGTGATGAGTTAAATGCTCTAAGAAAAGCCTATAAAAGACTTACATGAATTGATACCCAGTGAAATGAGCATAACCAGAACATTGATAACAGCAATATCTAAGATGATCAGTGGTGAATGACTAGTTATTCTCATCAGGTGATCAGATGATCCAACACAACTCTGAAGTACTCATGATGAAAAATGATATCTATCCTCAAAGTAATAACTGGTAGAGTTTGAATACAGATCAAAGAATGTATTTTTACTGTCTTATTCTCCTTGAATTTTTATTTTGGTTTCTATTTTATTTTGTATCATTAATATAGAAACATTTTTACATGACTATACATATATTAAATTCCTTGCCTATTCAGTAAGGGTTGTGAAGAGGGAGGAAGAGAATCTGAAACTCAACTTTTAAAAATAAATGCTGAAATTTGTATTTATATGTAATTGGAAAAAAATATTAAAGAAACATTTAAAATAAATGACTTTATATTTCTTTTCATTTACTATTTAACATATAAAATATTTTGCTGCTCATTCAAATATATTCTATTTCCCTTTTTGTTTAGGTTTTTTTTTTTTCAGGGCAAATGGGGTTAAGTGCCTTGCCCAAGGCCACATAGCTAGGTCATTATTAAGTGTCTGAGATCAAATTTGAACCCAGGTACTCCTGACTCCAAGGCCGGTGCTTTATCCACTATGCCACCTAGGCGCCCCTCTATTTCCCTTTTTGAGGATTCATTTGGTAGAAAAAAATCAGACTTAAATATATGTGAAATATTAAGCATAATGTAAATTTCATTGCAATAGCAAGTTATATTAAAAATTTTAAGTTAATAAAGTTAGAAATACCATTTTCTATCTTTCATAGCTCTTTTCTGAAAAGTCACAATAATGCATCCATATGCTTTTTATTTTAGGTTTTTGCAAGGCAAATGGGGTTAAGTGGCTTGTCTAAGGCCACACAGCTAGGTATTTGTTAATTGTCTAGGCCGGATTTGAACTCAGTTACTCCTGACTCTAGGGCCCGTACTCGCTCTATCCACTGCACCACCTAGCCACCCCTAACCATATACTTTTGATGGATGCATTATTTTTCATGTTTTCTAAGTTATATAGCAAATGAGCTATTCAAGAAACTAAAATCCTGAACCTGTCATTTAATTCAATTTAGAAGAAACCACATTAATTTATCTTAATAGTCCTAACCCTGTCATAAAATAGTAATTTTTCCTTGAAAATATCTCTACAGTTTCCTGTTTGGGATTATCTTTTTTTCTTGAGTCTAAAATTAAAATGAATATCTCCAGAGACATTGAACTAAAAGACTATGTGGACTGGTCCTGCTCTCTTTGCAGATTCCTCAAAGGATTTAATTAGAAGAGAAGACATTTTAAGAACATGGTATTAAAATGACTCATGGATATGCATTGGTATCTTTATTGAAGTAGATGAAATACTCCAGATAATATACTCTTAAAATAATAAGTCCATGGATTCCCATGGAATCAACTTCACAATCTAAGGAAGTACAAAAGTTTGAAAAAATACCAATATTAAAGGGGAATAAATTAGAAATTATTAGACCCATATCCCCCTTTTTAACTGAAAAGAATTACCATAGACTTTTTCTGTCTCTGGTTACAATAGGGTTAATAGTGATAAATTAACAGTAGGCTGCTATCTTTCAGCTGGAAGAAAAACATATCAGAATCCAGGACTTGAAACAATTGATCTATTTGAAAGGTAATATATTGATAAAAGTCATTCACATTTCTGACTCTATTCCAAACTCTACTTTGCCTTAAAATTATAAAGTAGATGCTAACCTTAATGAGTGTTTATCATTTGATTCAGAAGGAAGTGGGAAAAAAATCATGTTATCAAAATAATGAATTAAATTATCCCCCAAAACTCCTGGGGGTAATCTTTTCTCATGATCAACTTTTAATCTCTTTAATTAAATCATATAAATTAAGAAATTGAATGATTCAGTCAATTATTTTAAGATATAAAGCATATGAGATATTTCATATGATTATGACAAAAGGGCATCTTTACAAAGAGACTAGAATAGTATAAAAATTGGGCTAGGCAAAATATTCAGAAAAAAGGAATCTCCTCATGAAAATAATAGTGTTTTAGTGACCTGTTTGGGGGGTATAAATAAAAGACAATAGCTTCAGACAAACAGTAAAGAAGAAGAATGCAAAGTTTCTTTCAATTCTCTCTATATCCATGAGATGATGATGATGGTAATCTTATAATAACGATTATTCTATGACACTTATTTAATGTTTATTAGTTGACATTTCCATAATATATCTTTAAGTTAAATAAAAAGCCCGTATTCATCACATGCTCTATCTTAGGATTTGATAAATATATTTGGAAAAATGTCAGTAATTGTTTAAAGTGAAATCTTTTAATGGATTACTTATCATTTAATAAGGGTTTATGGCAAATAAAAATGCTTATAATCATAATGGAACTAATCTCAACTGAATGAATGATATAAGATGCTATTAGTATTTACTCTTTAGTGATGCAAGATCATTTAGGCAACCCACAATTTATATAATGAAAATGCTTAACTAATTAAAAAATACAAATCTTGCAGTGAAGGTGATCAAGGGACCTTGAATGATCATCTTTCCTTTCTGTATCTTAGCTTCTTTTCCTCTGGAATCATTATCAATTATTTTCTTCTTTCATGAGAACAAATTATAGTATTGAAGTGGAAGTATCTTGGAAGTTTTAGAAGGGTAAGGATATGTCAATATAAAAGATCATGTTTCCAAAAAGAAACTAAAATGCTCAATCCATTGAAAATGGGAAAAGTCATTGCCACTCAGTACACCCAAGAGAATTCTAATAAAAGATCCTTTATACATCAAATATACTTTCTGTAATACTCAAAATCAAATGCAATATAAGTGTCCATTTATTGGGGAATACTTAACTATGACAGAATATATTTGTGCTATCAGAAAAAAATGATTAAGTGAAATGTAGACGAAACAGGAGATTTTTTATGAATTAAAGCCGAGTATAATAAGCAAAACATAGAAAACATCTACAATGTTGATAGCAATATAAAGAAAAAATAAATGAGTAAAAAATCTGAATGGAATATAATTAAAATAATAAAATCTGTTGCAGGAAAAACTTGAGAAATGTATCTCCTTCCCTTTTATATGTAGTAGAGAAAATATGGGCAAGGTTTATTTCATATAATTTCAGATAAAAAGCAGAGTAGAATATATTGAGAAATGAATGTGGTATAAATTGGAATCAATAAAAACTGTTTCATAATTATCTTTGTAGATAAAACTCTGACTGCTGCAAATACAGAAGAATAACCAACTTTTATATGGGAGATTAAAATTTGCAGATATAAAATAGATAATTTCTTCTTCCTCCTCTCTCCTGCAAAAGCTCTGTGAAACAGGTAATGTTTCACTATTATGACAAATATTCTGGTGAGGAAACTGCTCCACCCACAAGTTAAGCAGATTGTCCATAAAAAGGTCAGATGCCAGAACTGAACTCAAGGATCTCACTAATATAAGTCTGGTGGTATAGTGAATAAATTCTTTTATCACCTCCCCCCCCAAAAATGGAAAAGAAGAATAATATAACAGAGTTTGTTTTCCTAGGGCTTACCCAGAATCCTGACGTGCAAAAATTACTATTTTTTGTATTCTTAATCATCTATATTTTAACTATGGTGGGCAACACTTTGATTATCATAACTATCATTGGTAGTAAGAGCTTGAGTTCCCCTATGTATTTCTTTCTTGCCTTCTTGTCTTTTATGGATGCTCTCTATTCCAGTGTCATTGTTCCTAAAATGATCCTGGATATGCTTAATGAAAGGGCCACCATTTCTTTCCAAGCTTGCATGATTCAGCTCTTCTTCGAACATCTATTTGGTGGAGCTGAAGTTTTCCTCCTAATTTTTATGGCCTATGATCGTTATGTAGCCATCTGTAAACCCTTGTATTACGTGGTCATTATGAGATGGCATGTATGTGTTCTGCTGTTGGTGGTGTCCTGGATTGGAGGCTTCATGCATTCATTTTTTCAGCTTCTTTTAATTACTGGGCTCCCATTTTGTGGACCCAATATAATTGATCATTTCCTTTGTGACATGTACCCGTTATTAGAACTTTCCTGTACAGATACCTATGTAATTGGTATTATGGTTGTTGCCAATGGGGGAGCAATATGCACAATTATCTTTTTTCTATTGCTTATCTCCTATGGGATCATTCTACACTCATTGAAGAACCAAAGTTCAGAAGGACGACAAAAAGCCTTTTCTACTTGCATCTCCCACATCACAGTTGTAGTCTTTTTTTTTGTCCCTTGTATTTTCATGTATGTTAGACCTGTCTGTACCTTCCCTATTGATAAATCTTTAACTGTCTTTTATACTATCATAACTCCTATGTTGAACCCTTTGATCTACACCCTCAGAAATAAAGAGATGAAAAATGCCATGAGGAAGCTTTGGAAGACAAAAATGATGCCTAGCAGAAAGATAATGGATGCCCTGGTCAAGTAGTAATATTCCACAAGATTTCCTAAATTCCAAAATTTTTATTGAGGCTAAGAAAGCAAACTCTGAATATGTGAAGTAAATAAGATAAACTTTTTATCATTAACATTAGAAATCCCAATTTTGTTGGTGGAGCTTTTCATTTTTTTGGTTTTTGAAAGGCAATGGGATAAAGTGACTTGCCGAAGTTCACACAATCATGTAAATATTAAATGTCTGAGGTCACACTTGAACTCAGGTCCAACTGACTCCAGGGCCAGAACTATATTCACTACACCACCTAGCTGTCCCAATGGAGTTATTTCATTAAAAATATCATGGTTTGATGAAAACTGATATCCAGTTCCTGGTAGAAAACTAATTTCATGAAAACATTTTTTCTTTCTTTTCTTTTCTTCTATTCTCTGCAATATGTCTAATGGAACTTTTATTCTCACTTTTATTTCTCTTGAGGATTTTCTTTCTTTGTGGGAAGGTATATTTAATGTTATAACATGACTATTTTAGTATTATTTTTTCCTAGTTATATATCTTTAATGTATAATAACTTGTTTTCTCAATTGGGGAATAGGGTGGGAAGAAGGGAGAGAATTTTGAATTCACGGTTTTGGAAGTAAATGTTGAAACTTACTTTTGTATGTAGCTGGGGGAAAATTAAAAACAAAATAAAATGAAAAAAGTCTATTGCAAATACATTTTGCATAATGTCCTATGTATAATGGACATTGTATTTATTGCCTTCTCAGTGAGTGGTAGAGGGTTACATAGAAGGAGGTCATTTGGAAGTAAAAGTAAAATCTTAAAAAACATTGTTTCATCAAGAAAATTTAATTGACTTTAATTGGGTGATAATTTTAAGAGTAATCTCTTCAACAAAGATGCAAAGATCATACAGTGAATAATACTGGTCCAGTATGTTTAATTGTAGGAGTTAATATGTCTATGATGTTTGTGGTTTGGGAATAGATATTCTTTGGAGGAGAAAAAATCTAATAGATTAGAACAGAAAATTTAATTCTACCCAGAGCCATGTTCCCCACATAGAGATAGAAATGATTAGCTCTTCACCTTCTATTTTCCATTTAAAGAAGCTCTTAAGTGATGAGGGAATACTTAATGGCTTGGGTTTTGTTGCCAGAAGAGCTCTGAGTCACCAGACAAGAGTTCCAGTTATCCCTGCAAATATTTGATTTCCAAAATCTGGAATCACAGTTCCAAAGAATAATGTTAATCTTATATGTGATAGTCAACTAAGATATTGCAACCCCTCCCAAGGCAAGCCAAATTGCTAACCCCTCCCTCCGATGTCTTTTTTTTTCCATCCCAGCTTCTCCCTTCAATTACTTGGGTTAAGCTGGCAGGACCATCCATTCATTGCATTGATTTCTCATTTACTGGGGATCAAATATTCCGGGATACTCTAAAAATACCATACAGGCTGGAATTAAAAAATGTATCAGGGAGATCAGACTTAAGGTACACTTATAGATGGAAGCAATGTTGCAACTACATAAATATAGTTAATTTTTATTAACTGTACCTCAAATTTTAAAGTGTTTGAATTGATCTAAATATTACCTATGGATTGATCACTTTGACTTCTTGGGACCATTTTTGAGTAATTACATGGATTTCTAAAACCTTGAACTAATAGAAAAGTTTACTAGGCTTATGCACTTTTGTGATAAGGTACTAATTTATATATACTTTTACTTCATTAGTTCAAGCTCTATAGGCCTTTCCTATTAGAATTTTTCTTAGTGGTAAAATTTGTAAAGGGAACAATTATAATCAGCCTACTTTGCAAAGAAGTATTAAAATAGATGTAGTTTAGAGCACATTCATCCACCCAACACATCTAGCAAGTCAGAAAATATCGACTGATTTAACTTCATTCAAATAACTCCTTATAGAGAGAACCTCTGTGTTTATCAAATGTTATTTCCTAAGTTCTAGGTTTTTAAACCATCTCTTATTAAAAATAGAATAAATAATAAGTTCTAATAAATTCCTATGCAGCTAAAAAATAAAAACATAAGTAGGATAACCTTTAAATATGAGTTTTCCATAGGTGAAAAGATAAAGCTTTTCCTTTGTCACTGCTGAGTATTATTTTTTTTTTGGCCACTGACTTTTTAAAGAAATAGTTCCAGTAATTTGTTTTCATAAGTGTTAAAGTGACAAGAGCTTTAACTGATGACCTTAGGCAAATCCCTTCTACGTATATACTAAATGACACAGAGAAGATTAGCATGGCCTCTGCCTGAGGATATGGAAATTCTCCAACCAGTTCCTATTTTCCAGTGTACTGGTGTTCTCCTCCCCAGTGCTCTGTACACTTTTCATATTTAATTTGGTGGAGGGGGTGATAGCGGTGGTGGTAGTGATTGGTGGTGGTTGGTGGTGGTGATAGTGGTGAAATGATATATTTATTAGGACTCTAAGAACCTTGCGGTAAAGAGTCAGGTTTCTATTTCACTCACTTCTCAGCAGACCCATAGACCAAATGATTAATAAATAGTGGCAGGGATTGTTTTCACCTCCTCTCTCAGGGCCTTAGTTTTCTCTTCTAAAATAATATTTTAGGTTACTTCTAGCTCAGACATTCTTTTATTTAGTAATCTAATCCAACTTCATATTACAGGGTTGGAAACAAAATGTCCAGGACCTTAAGTATCTGACCTCCAGTTATGTCAGAGCAGACAGAGAGCCCACTTCTCATTCTCATTCAATCTCATACCCACTACCATCAACTTTCTAAGAAAATTCTATTCATTTTTAACCAGTAAACTAATGAGAGTTGTACAAACAAGTAGGCAACAAGAATTTTTCTTAGAAAAAGTCTCCCCAATTCTCACCTGAATGTTAAATTCAGGTACATTTCTTTTACTGTCCTTTTGTCAAAAACTTTTATACCTATACCCTTCTTATTTGGATGGTAGCAGACTAACCTAGTTAAGAAATACAGTCATTTGGAAACAGACACACTTAACAGCCATTAACAGAAAGTAAACTATTTTAAGAGAATCAGAAGCTACTTATCTATTTTGTTTAACAGACAAATTTGAGCTAATTAGGTAGCTTGATATGTAGTGCATTGTTGATGGGTTGTTATGGGTCATCACTCAATTTTTAAAATTAGGACGGATCATACAAATTAATCATTTTTGGCTTTTCATTCTTTATGATACATATCTTTAGAATGAGAATGACTGGAGAAAAGATATCATATTTAAAGCTGGCTGTGTTATGTTCAGGTTTGTCATTCTCTTCTGTTACCAGCTTTAGATTGCTTAATCCTTATACTTGCTCCCTTCCTTAATAAATTAAAGTTTCCTTAGATAATCTTATTTTTAAATTCTTATTATCAAACCACTAGAAGTGTACTGATATTAATCTAAAGTATATTATATCTCTTAAATTGTTTTCTCAGTTTTTTTTTAATATGCTTTTTTAAACTTTTTCCTTTTGAAGGAATTTAGATGTTTTATATTGGCTGAATCTTTGGTTTTGATTTTAGATGTTTCAGGCAGCATTGACTTACACTATTTTTTAATAGCACTTGGTCACATTGTGCCAAAAATACTTGCAACAGAATTTAAATCCATGAGCTAATTAAAATATACAGGCTTTCTGTTGTGTGACAAAAAATACTTACAATAGAATTTAAATCCATGAGATATTTAATATACATTTTCTGTTCTCTAATATTTTGTCATTATTATAAAGTTTTATTCATGTTGAATTATTAATACAATCTAATTAATTATCAAAAATTCTTGCCTTAAAAAAATCTAATAAATTTCTATATGAATTTGAAATTATTGCTGCTCTATATTTTTTAATATAAGCCAACCATCTTCTATGCAATAATTGATTTTATCATTCTAAAACTACATATCAATGTTTATAATGTAATTCTGGGAAAATAGTAATTTTTAACTGGTAAATATTTTGTTAGACTTGTATATCCTAAAGATGAAAAAAAAATATGTGATCTTATCTTTTAAAGTCAAATAACAAATTACAATTGTTCAAATAGTTAAATCAAATAATATCAATAATTAAATCATAAATTCTTGTTTATTGTCCCATATTTTTCAAAAAGAAAGATAAATAGTAGATAAGGTTTTGGACCTATAGTATATAAGTCCTGAGTTTGAATCACCTCTGACACATACTTAAATATTTAACTTCTAACCTTTATAATTATTTTTATTATTATGAATATTGAAGAAAAATAATCATTTCTATTTTTCCTTTGGATTGTGTTATAAGAATTTTTGTTTGTTTGTTTTAATTTATATTTGATATCCTCCAGATTGTGGTACAGCTAAAATTTTGTATAACATATTTTTGTAGTTGTATAATATTTGTGAATGTAAATCTATCCAAATAATAAAGTCAATGAAATCATTTTCTGTACAACTTGAAAAGCAATGAAGACTATAGGAAAGTGTAAATAAGTTGTCCTAAATCTGCAAAGTTTTATCAAGGTTTCTACTATGAAAACTGTTCCATATTGCTTCAATACTATGACTATGTGAGTTGACAATATTTATTAGAAGTTTGATGCTACTTATGTTGTGTATCAGTTATAGCTAAATGATTATGCTCAACAGCTTGTTTGACCTCATACCATTAGACACTTCCTCCATGAATGTTGGGATCTCAATTTGTACTACATTAATTTGTCAGGTTTTTTGCATATTTCAGGTCACCAAAACCATTCTAAATGTCATAGTTGCTGTTTTTTTAAAGGCTGCTGTGATGTGCTTCATCGTTTCCATAATGCCTTTGTACGCTCTTCATTGATTACTCTGGTGGTCTGTTTACTTTGCTAACTGGACCTCTCATTCATTCTTGTTATTCTCTCCAGTCCTGATATTATGAAATCGACCTGGGTCTTAATAAGATGGTGGTGTTGGTGTTGGAAGTGTCAGTGGTAATAAAGAATAAAATAATAGACAGGATGTATCATTCACTTAATGGTAAGATACTGATTATGCCAATTGAGTAGTAATGTAGAGAATAAATGGAAGGTTACTTAATTCTTAGACTCTGTATTAATGAGATTTTTAAAAAAAGTGATTCCCAAAGACAAAGAAGGAAAAATTTTGTCAATTTTGTTATGCCCCTTGCCTGACACCTTGACAGGCCTGTTTTGCTGAAATAATTTCTTAAAGGGCATCACATTTGTTTTCATCATCTTTTGATTTTCATTGTTTTGATTTTTATTTTTGCATTTGACATGGTCAATTATGCTTATAGTATGTTTTTGTTCTTTTTTAGAATATTTAATCAACTCTACATAGTCTGTAGAAATCCCATCTGGTAATTGTTTATTATCTTTATTAGAGACTACTCTATTATCCTTTCGTATATATATATATATATATATATATATATATATATGAATATACATATATATTGGGCATATATGTATGCATATAGCATCTATGTTCTCTCTGTATTTATAATATATACTTATATACACATACAACTATATATATGCATATATACATATTTACATAGACTACACATGCACACACACACACACACACACACACACACACACACACACACATTTATTTGAACTTATCCATAACTTTCTTTTGATGGTTTAACTTTCCCTGGTTTTAAGTTTCAAAAACTATATTATTCCAAAAAAAGTAATTTGGTTGGACCCCTCCCATTATTTCAAAAAAATTATATGGTATTGGGATAATTTGTTCCTTAAATATTTGGTAGAATACTTTTTTAAAGTCATTTGAACATGGAGATTTTTATTCTTAGTGAGCTTATTGATGACCTCTTCATTTTTTTTCTAAGACAGAATTATATCTAGATTGTATTTCCTTTTCTGTTAATCTTGGAAGCATTTTTATTTTTTGAAAATTTTCTTCCCTTACATTTAGATTCTAAGTTTCATTGGAATATAATTGGACAGAACAATTCCTACTTACTACTTTAATTTGAACTTCATTAGTGGAACATTCAACTTTTTATTTTTATTTTTCCTTTTTCAATTAAATTATCCCATGGTTTAATTATTTATTGGCTTATGAAATGAATTTTTGTTTTTCTTATTTTTCTTTATTCATATTTTACTTTTTTATGGCTCCTCTTGTAATGGGACATTCTTAGCAAAGCTACTGGAGTGTTTTGTCATTTCTCTCTCCATGTTCCCCTTTTATAGTTGAGTGAACTGAGACAAATGGACTTGCTCAGGGTCATACTACTAGTAAATATTTGAGGATAGATTTGAATTGACTATTCTGACAAAAGCTCAACACTATCCATAGTGAAAAAAATCTGTTCCTCTTTTAATTTATTAGTCCTGCTGGTTTTTAACCTTTAATTAATTTCTCCTTTGATTTTCAGGATATACTGTTATTCCTTTTGAGGATTTTAATTTGTTCTTTTCCAAGTTTTTTATCTTTAGTTGAATGCCCAATTTCTTGATCTGCTCTTTCTCCCCTTTATAGTTATATGCATTTAGAAAAATGTGTTTTTCTAAGCATTTCTTTATCTTCAATACACAAAATTAGGGATGTATTTTCTTTGTCTTTATTCTCCAAAGCTGAATTATTGTTTCTGTGATTTTTCTTTGATGAACAGATTCTTTAACATGATATTATCTGGGGGGCGGCTAGGTGGCGCAGTGGATAAAGCACTGGCCCTGGAGTCAGGAGTACCTGGGTTCAAAGCCGGTCTCAGACAGTTAATAATTACCTAGCTGTGTGGCCTTGGGCAAGTCACTTAACCCCATTTGCCTTGCAAAAACCCAAAAAAGAACTCCATGACATTATTTGGTTTCTAATTAAGTTTGAGTCTATATTTCCATAGACTTTCATTGACTGTAATTCTTATTTCATTAATGTCTGAAAAAGTAGTTTTAATAATTTTGTTTTTTTCCATTTTGGGTTGTGAGGTCTTTATGTCATTACATATGGTTAATTTTTATGTATGTACCATGCACAATTGAGAAAAAATGTTTACTCTTTTCCATTCCTATCCATCTTTTTAAAGAGGTCTTTCATATCTAATTGCTCTAAAATTCTATTCATCTCTTTCCCTTCCTATTAATTTATCTTTACCTAGCCCTGAGATAAGAAAATTGAGACAACATTTCCTTCCCCTTCCACTAGTAAAGTTTTACTAGCTATTTCCTCCTCTAATTCACTTAGTATTTCCTTTAAGAGATGGTAGCTATGATACTTGGTTCACATTTTGCTATTGATATCAATTCATTTGCTATGTAGTTCCTCTTCTTCTCAATTACAGCTAGGTCAGTTTTTTTCCTTTGAGATCTTGATTGCTACCTCTGCCTTTTTCACTTCTGATAAAACATGATATATTCTATTCTACCAATTATTTTAACTCTGTATGTGCCTTTCTATTGAATTTTTTTGTAAAGAATATGTGGCTGGTTTCAAGTGCAATCATCTTTTTTATTGTATTATGTTATGAAAATGTTTGTTTTGTACCATGAAGTGAAAATCAAATAAATTTTATTGTGAAAAGAAAAAAAACGAATATATTGCTGGCTTCTGTCTTCTACTCAATTCTGCTATACATTGTTGGTTTATTGGTAAGTTCAACACATTCATTCATAACTATGATCATTAACTGCATTTCTTTCCATTCTATACTTTTCTATTTTAGCTTATGAGTATTTTCATCCTGTTCTTTTTAAGTCTGTTTTGCTTCTGATCATTTTCTTCTGACCATGGCCTCTCTTCTATCAACCTATTTTTTTCTTTTTAATCACCTTTCCTTTAACTTTCCTTTTGAGAAAAAACATATACAATTAAATGTGTATTTATACTTTTTCCTTCTTGAAGCCAATTTGTATGTAAATGAGGTTCAAATATTTCCTGTCCCTTTTCTTGACCATTTTTCACTGCAGTGTAAATGCTGTTCCTTGGGTACCTCTTTTACTGCAGATAATTTTGCCCTTTCTTCCTTTCCCTCCCTGATTATCTGAAGATATCTTTTTTCTTTTCTCTAAAGTTGCTTTAACATTCTCTCAACAAAATTGGCTTACTCTCCCATCCTAGGTATATTTAGAATATTTCTACGCACCTTAATAATGACAGAACTCTTACAAGTTACATGTTACATCTTCTGCTTAAAGATGTAAGAAATTAAAGATAACAATCTCTTACAATTTATCTTTCATGTTTCCTTTTCAGCTTTCTTGCCTAAATTTGGAAATAAAATTTTATATTCAGCTCTAATCATCTCATTTGATATACTAGAAGGCTCTTCATTAAATATTCATATTTTACTATAAAGGATTATAATCATTATTTTCTCAATAGGAATTCCAGTCCTTTTCCCTTATGAAAAATATCCTAAACTCTCTGTTCCTTTAATATGCTAGTTATTAAACCTTTTGTGATCCTGATCATTGTTCCATTATTTTTAAATGATTTTCAGCTCCATGAATAAAAGATTTTCTCCTTATTCTGGGAGCCCTGGAATGTACCTATTATTTTCCTGACAGTTTTCATTTGAGAAATTCTCCCAGGCTATGAAGGGCGTTTTTTTTTTCAATTTTTATTTTTACCCTCTGAATGTAGAGGGTAATTTAAGCTCCATCTCAGTTTAATTCATCCTCAGAAACTTGATACCTATGTAACCTTGGCCAAGTTTCTCAGCTTCAATTTCATCCCTTTCAAAATGGATATCAAAATAGTACTATCCTCACAGAGTTCTTATGAGTAATCAATAGCAACATGTTCACATTGCTTTGCAAAATTTAAATTTAAAAGAACTGAATCGTATTCTGACTATTTATAATTTATAAAATTATTTTAAAACCCTCAGAGTTTAAAAAATATAAACTGATCATTATATACAATGGTATGCTTTCATATTCTAATGTTAAGAGCTATCTAATAGATTATATACAAAATAGACATATATATGTATATATGTATGTATGTATGTATGTATGTATGTATGAATGGTTTAAAAGGGATTCATTGATATGTCCAAACAGCCAACAAGATTGGTATTATATTAAAGTAGAAATTGTCTTGTGTTAGTTTCCTAACAATCTGATCTGAGGAAATTTGTATTCTTGTGATTTTTATTATTATGAGGAAAGAGATGTCTCACAATAGACTAAATCTATCCAGGATTTTTAGATTATTTTAGAGAGTGAGTACAAGATACCTGGGGATTTAAACTTTAATTTCTCAAAAGGGATAAGCAAAGAAAATCCTTCAGAAAACTACTGTTTCACAACTGTTCACATATGAACTTCTTCCTTAAATTTAAAGTAAGCAAGAACTCTTAGACTATCTGGATAGGCATAAGCACTTCCAAATGTGCTTCACCATTATTACAGTTTTTTTTTCCCTGCGGATAAATGAGATCAATATGATTCCCTTATTTTTGTTGTACTTCAGTTCTAGAATTTTAAAAAGAGGGTATTAAAAAAAAGAATCAAAGATCCTTGAAAACTCATTTAATATACTCCAAGAGATAATCAGGTCTTTCAAAATCTCATTCCCTTGATTTTTAAGTTGGTGCTCTTCATGAAGAAAGCTGAATTTACTGACCACAAATCACAAAAAATTTCCTAAACAATCTGCACAAGTGGTAAGAGGCATACTCTCTCTGCCTCTCTCTAATACACGCAAACACACATACAAAAACATACAACTCATTCCTCATAAGGGTTGCCCTTCTATCAAAAGATATGTACATGTAATTCATAGAGAGATTCTTCTTATATAAAGTCCCATATACTATAATGTTAAGTAGACTTTAGAAGCCATCAAAGCAATTAGAGGTACCTCCTAATCTTTATTCTCTGAACAACCACAGTCCTCTCCTGCACCCCTACACACATGTACACACAAACATATCTTGCTCTTTTGGTATAAAGACAAAGTTAATGTTTTACTTCTAGCCAAATATGTTTTTTTTCAAAGCTGATACAATAACTTTGTAATCAAGTAAGTATATGATGGAATATTTTGCTCAAGATGATATTTGGACATTAAAAAGATGAGAGAGAGACAGAGACAGACAGAGACAGAAAACTTGGTAACAATTATTCATTTTCCTAAATGTTTTTATTGTTGTCAATTGGAAAGAATACTAAGAGATGAATGGCCATCATAGTATGCACTTTTGTCATTAAATTTATTTTTATGTAACCCTTATATAGATTAGAATCTTTAATCCAACTCCTATTCACACTAAGCGTGTTCTGCAGATGGCTGACTCCATTTCCACTTGAACATACTAATTGTGCCATTGAAGGATTGGAATGTCTTTTTAATACCCTTTATTCCCCTTTCAGATATTTTCTTCCCAATATTAATCAGTAACATAACCCCAATATATTTCTAAAATTGATTTATACCCCATTATAATTTAACCAATTAATATAATTCAGCTTTTATGAAAAAAATATAGCAACAAAAGAGAATGTATTCCCTCCCCTGAGGAAAGTTTGCTCCAATTTAAAGCAATTAATACAAGATAAATTTTCCTCCAAATTTATTTTAAGTAATTGGTATAGCTCTCCCTAGTCTAACTTAACTTTAAGGGACTGCTGGACTGGATACTCAGAAAGTTTCTCAAGGCTTCACTCCACAATACATACATACATATATATATATATATATATATATATATATATATATATATATATATATATACATATATATATGTATATATATGTATATGTAATAGCTATCTCTCTATATATATTATTAAATATAAATATATATATTTTGGGTAGGTATGCTATGGCACCAAATACAAGGGGGGACAATGCATTAATTTTTCCTTTTTTCCCCATCACCTAACAAATTTACTTCAAAATGAACAAAACTGAAAAACAAATCTGTTGATTTCTTCAACACCTTCTCTGCCATCATATTTAGACCATTTTTATATTAATAGACTTGACCCACATTGCATAACTAAACTGTGTAAGGAGTGACATTTAATTGTAGGACTAAGTTGAATTCTCTATTCATTATACCATGCTGCATTTTTCAAAGCTTAAACAAAGGAAATATAAAATAATTGTGGAAGAAAGCTCTAGCAGCTGGTACTGAGCATGATGGCCTCATGAGTACTTGGAGGAAAAAAAATCATTCAAACTTAACCAGTTCTAACAGTAGAAAAAAAAAAGATAAGAGATAAAGAAAGCAACTATTCTCATTAATGAGCATTCCTTTCTAGAAATAGCAGTTAAATGGTCCAAGATAGTTATATTAATAAAAAATGGTACAGTTTCTTTAGATTGTTTTCCTGTACATTAAGGATTCTGAAAGAGCATCTTTTTTCACAGACAATTCAGTGTTAATCCACTTCCAGCAAATATAGTGGTCTGATCATAGTTGTTCTAAGTTCAGGGGTCTTTTCTGTTCAAAAGAATTTTCATTGTGGGCAGAGCCAACATGGTCAAGAGCAGACAGAGATTTTGCCTGGAGCTCTCCTCAAACCTCTCTGAACACCATTAAATAATGCTCCAAAGCAAATCCTCAGGAGGGAAAATAGAGGAAAAAATGGAGTACAAGATGGTTGGCAGGAAATAGCTGCTGCCCCAGAGGGGAGTGAAATATGGTCCATTGCAGGCTGCACAAGCACAGATCAGGGTCCAGGAAGCCAGGATCAGACTTTAGGAATGACTGAATAAATAAAAATCAGTATCTCCTTTTGAAATTCTCAGCCCACAGATTAAGGGGGAGGAGTTGAAATACTATTCTTTATTGTAAGGGTACTATTATAGGGATGTCTTTGCTGACCCACCAGAACTTGTGACTACAATGAACAGTGAATCCTATCACAGCTTCAGAACAGAATGGATTTTGTGGGCCCTCACAGGTCAAAAGAACATTAAACACAAGTCCCTTTAGATCATACCACCTTGGAGTCATTGAAACTTTATAGGTTCCTAAAAACATCTCTAAAAACAGCTACACAAAACACAAATTGTCATCCTTGGGATGATGTGCCCTCTATTTTGATAACAGATGCCCACTTTGAAAAGTAAAAGTAATTGGCTGAAAAATGAGCAGATTACAGGAAAAAGTCAATCTGGAGACCATGGTGACCAAAATACACACTAAGAAAAAAGACAGCAAATTCTAAATACCAGTATTCATAATCTCAAAGAATATTATGAATGGATTTCAGGTCATGGAAGTAGTGAAAATGGATTTTGAAAATTATATAAGAGAGGAAGATAAATGAGAGTAATGAAGGAAAAACATGAAAAAGATATTTAACAGCTTGATAATAGAAGCACAAAAAATTGGCACATCTTAAAAACCATAATAGGCCAAATGATAATCAAGGCATAAAAATCCAGTGAGGAAAATAATGCTTTGAAAGCTCAATTCTCAAATGGAAAAAAAAATATATAAAAATTTACTGAAGAAAACTCAGAAAAAAAATAGAATTTTTCAAACTGAGAAGGAAGTACAAAATTTCACTATAGAGAATGATTTCTTAAAAATTAGAATTGAGCAAGTGGAAGATTATGTCTCTATGAGATATCAAGAAAGAATAAAAGAATGAGCAAAAAAAGAAGAAAATGTGAAATATCTCATTGGAAGAACAAGTAACAGAAAATAGATCTAGAAGCGGTGATTTAAGAATTATAAGGTTACTTGAAAAAACATGGATAAAGTCTAGGTATCATCTTTCAAGAAATTATCAAAGAAAATGGACATGATATATTATAAAACTAGAAGCTAAAAATAGAAATTGATAAAATTCTGTGATGACCAACTAATAGAAAACCAAAACAAAAGCTCTCAAGAATATAGCCAAATTCCAATGAACCCATGTAAATGAGAAAATAGAACTAGCAACCTGAAAGAAATTGTTAACTAACATGGAGCCACAGTCAGGTTAATACAAGATTTAGCTGTTTCTACATTAAAGGATCAAAGGGATTAGACTATGACATTCTAGAGGACTAATAAAGTAGGATTATAACCAAGAATCATCTATCCCGAAAAACCTTCAGAAGGAAAAAATAAAACAAAGCAAAATAAAAAGAAACAAACATTCAATGCAATAGGGAATTTTAAAACTTTCCAATTGAAAAGACCAGAAGTAAAAGAAAATTAGACTGTCAAATACAAGGCTCAAGAAAAGCATGAAAAATAGAAAAGGGAAATCATGAGAATTTGAAGGTTAAATTGTTTATATTCCTATGTAGGGAAATGGTACTTGTAACTTCTAAGAACTTTTTCATTTTTAGGGTAGTTAGAAGTAGGATGTATATACAAAGGTTATAAATGTGACTTGAATACAATGGAGTGATATCTAAAAAGCAGATTAATCCATGGGGAAGGAATGCACGGATTGGGGAAAGGGAAAGGTGAAGGTAGAATGGGGTAAATTATTTCGCGTAAAAAAATGCAAGAAAGAATGTATACAGTGGAGAAGATAGGGTAAATGATTAGGAACATTGAAACCATATTCTCTTCAGGGTTGACTCAAAGAGGGAATAATATATACTCTCAATTGGGTCTAGAAATATGTCTTTTCCTGCAGGAAGGTAGGAAGGAAAGGGAAAAAGGAATGTGAAGCTGCTCATAAAACAGAGGGTCCATGGGTGGAGGCAGGATGAAAGCAGAGACAGTGGAACAAACAGAGAAGAAATAGAATGGAGTGAAAGATAGAAAAAGTAATAGTAAAAACTGACTATTTTCTGCTGAGGGGAGGGTAGTGTGAAGGAAATTATGTAACAAAAATGTACATATGCATGTGAATGAATGTTGAAAACATTTCACAACATTTCATTGGAAAAGCAAAATATTAGTCGGAAAAAATTCCCAATTTATAAATCATCAAACAACGTGAAGTCATTTTGCAGATGAAGCAATCAATGTTCTCTTAGTCATGGAAAAAATGCTCTAAATAACTATTGACTTGAGAAATGAATATTTAAACAATTCTAAAGTACTATTTCATTCCTATTACATTGTCTTATAGAACAGAAAGTTAAAATGAAAAATGTTGTAGACACCATGGGAAAACTGAGATACTAACACATTGTCGGTAGTGTTATGAATTGATCATATTGTCAATTGTCAAAGTGACTTGTCAGTTTTGAACTATGCTGAAAAACCTGTAAAACTGCCTATCCTTCGGCCCAACAATAGCAGGACTAAGTCTGCAACCCTGAAGAACTTTTTTTTAAAAAAGAACCTAACTGAACACAATATTTATAGCAGCTCTTTTCTGGTGGCAAAATTTGGAAATTGAAGGGATAATTGAACAAGTTGAGTAGTTTGATTGTGATCTAATACTGTTATGTTGTAAGAAGTGATGAGCTAGATTCTTTAAGAAGAATGTGCAAAAAACTGACATGAATTGATGCCAAGTGAAATGAGCATAACCAGGGCACTGGAAACAGCAAAATAATAAGATAATCAACTGAATGTTAGTTATTCTCAGTAATACAATGATCCAAGACAAGTTTAAAGGACTCATGATGAAAAATGCTATCCCTCACCAAAGAAATCATTGAATATAGAGATCAAAGAATATATTTTTACTTTCTTATTGTCCTTGGATTTTTATTTTGGTTTATATTTTCTTTTTGTAACACTAATATGGAAACATTTTTATGTGACTACACATTTATAATAATTATTAAATTGCTTGACTATTCAATAAGGGGTGTGAAGAGGGAGGGAAAGAATTTGATACTCAATTTTAAAAATGAATGTTGAAATCATTATTTTTATGTAATTTGGAAAATAATAAAAAATTAAAAATAAATAGATTTATATCTCTAACAAATAAAATGATATTTTACTGCTCATCTAACTATACTCTATTTCCTTTCTACAGCATATATTTGCTAGGAAAGATCTGACTACTCAAATATATGTGAAACATTAAGCATAATGTAAATTTCCTTGTAATAAATAGTATTTTGGGCCCAACAATAGTAGTTAATAAATGTATTGATAGCAATTCATTTTCTTTTTATATGCTTCTTCTGAAAAGTTATTTTAATATATCCAAGCACTCATTACTTTCTTTTTTCCTAAATTCTACAGAAATGAGCTGTTCCAAGTGACTAGAATCCTGAACCTGTTACTGTCATTTGGATCTACTTTGTAGAAACCACATAAAACCTCTTAATCTTCCTAATTCTGTAATAAAGTTGTAATTTCTCTTTAAAATATCTCTGCAACTTTTTCCTTTGGACTAATTCTTTTCTTGATTCTAAAATTAAGATTATTAACTCTAACACATCTCCAGAGACATTGAACTGAAAGACTATGTGGACTGTTCCTGTACTCTATGAAGATTCCTCAAAGGATTTAATTAGAAGAGGAATTTTCAAAATATAGTATTAAAATGACTTAGAGACATGGGTTGGTACTTTTATTGAATATGGATGAAACACTCTAAATAAAATACTCCTAAAATGCTAAGTCCATGGATTCACATGGAATTAACTTTATAATCTAAGGAAGTACAATTCTTTGAAAAATACTAATATGAAAGGAAAGTTAATAGGAAATTATTAGATTGTTTTAACTGAAATGTACACCTTTTTAACTAAAATGAATCATCACAGAATTTTTCTGTCTCTATGGTGACAAGATAGTCAATAGTGGAAAATAACATTTTAATTACCCTCATCTGCTATCTTTCAGTTTGAAGAAAAAGATCAGAATCCAGGACTCGAAAATATTAACCTCAAGAAAAGGTAATATTTATTGATAAAAACCATTTATATTTCTTATTATATCCCCAACTCTTCTTTGTATTAAGATATTATAACCTTAATGAGTGGTTATCATTTGCTTCAGAAGGAAATGGAAAAGAATCATGTTATCAAAATAGGAAATTAAACCACTATCAAAAATCTTTGGTGGTAATCTTCTCATATGACCACTGTTAATTTCTTTAATTAAAGAATATAAAGGAAGAAACTGAATAATTCAACCAATTATTTTAAGATATAAAACACATGAGACACTTTATAGAATTATTTAATATGAAGTGACATCTTTGCAAAGGGACTAGAAAAGTATTAAAATTGAACTTCACAAAACATTCAGAAAATGGGATCTGCTACTGATTTTAGAATAGATTTTAGTGATCTCTTTGGGTATTAATAAAAGAATAGTTTCAAACTGTAGAGAAGAAGAATGCATGGTCTCTTTCACTTCTCTCCACGTTGAAATGTATGATGATGATTATAATCTTATAATAATTACTATTTTTACATTTATTTAATGTTTATTATTTGCTATTTCTATAATGTATACCTTTAGTATAAATAAACTAGTTATTCATCATACCTTCAAACTTAGAATTTGATACCCATATTTGGAAAAATGTCAGTAATAGTATAAGGTGATATCTTTTGATGAACTACTTACCTTTTTGTAAGAGTTTTATGGCAAATAAAAATGCTTATAGTTTGCAATGGAACTAACTAATCTCAATTGAATGAATGATACTAGGTGCTGTGAGGATTTAACTCACTATGGAAGGTCATTTAGATAACCCACATTTTATTTAAGGAAAATATTTAATTAATTAAAAATATAAATCTTATCTTGTAGGTGATCTGGGTACTTTGAATGATCATCTTATTTTTTTTTCTGTGACAACTTCTTTTCCGCTGAAATTACTAAAAAAATTTTTTCCTTCATGAGAATTATGCTATTGAAGTGAAAGTTTTTGGAATTTATAAAAGGGCATGGATATGTAAATTAAAAAGATCATATTTCCAAAAAGAAAATAAATGCTTAAGCCACTGGAAATGGGAAAACTGTCACCCAAGAGAATTGAAGTAAAAGATCCTTTATGTATCAAATGTACTTTCTGTAATGAGAAAAATCAAACGCAATATAGGTGCCCATTTATTGGGGAATATTTAAATAAACAGAATATATTTTTCTCATCAGAAAATATGAATAAGTGAAATTTAGAGAAAAAAAGAATTTTATTAAAGCTGAATAAAACAGGAAAATGTAAAAAGAATCTATAATATTGACAGCAATATAAATGAAAAATTACTGAGGGGAATATAATTAAAATTATCAAATTTGTTATAGGAAATATTTGAGAAAATGTACCTCCTTCCCTTTAATATGAAGAAGAGATACCACGAATAAGGTGCATTCCATATTTCTGATACAAGGGGAGGGTATAACATATTGAGAAAATATGTAAATTGGATTCAATAAAAAATTAATTTTTCACAATTATCTTTGCAGATAAATATATGACTGCTGTGAACATGGAAGAATAACCAACTTTTATATGGGAAATTAAAATTTGCAGACTATATATATATATATATATATATATATATATATATATAATTTCTTCTTTCTCCTCTCTACTACAAAAGCTCTGTGAAACATTCTGGTGAGGAATGTCAGAAAGGTTAAGTAGATTGTCTTTGAAAAAGACCACATGCCAAAACTGAACTCAAGGCTCTCCCTACTATAAGTCTGATGATTTAGATAATAAACTCTTTCTTTCTCTTTCTCCCACCTCCAAAAAAAAAACCCCATGGAAATCAACAATAATAATAATGTAACAGAGTTTGTCTTCTTGGGGCTTACCCAGAATCCTGATGTTCAAAAGTTACTAGTTTTTGTATTCTTAATCATCTATATTTTAATTATGGTGGGCAACATTTTGATTATGATAACTATCATTGGTAGTAAGAGCTTAAATTCCCCTATGTATTTCTTTCTTGCCTTCTTGTCTTTTATGGATACTCTCTATTCTAGTGTTGTTGTTCCTAAAATGATCTTAGATATGCTTATTGAAAGGGCTACCATTTCTTTCCAAGCTTGCATGATTCAGCTTTTCTTTATTCACCTTTTTGGTGGGGCTGAAGTTTTCCTCCTAATTTTTATGGCCTATGATCGTTATGTAGCCATCTGTAAACCCTTGCATTATGTGGTCATTATGAGATGGCGTGTGTGTGTTCTGCTGTTGGTGGTGTCCTGGATTGGAGGCTTCATGCATTCATTGGTTCAGCTCCTTTTTATTATTAGGCTCCCATTTTGTGGACCCAATATAATTGATCACTTCCTTTGTGACATGTACCCGTTATTAGAACTTTCCTGTACAGATACCTATATAATTGGTATTATGGTGATTGCTAATGGGGGAGTGATATGCACAATTATCTTTTTTCTATTGCTTATCTCCTATGGGGTCATTCTATATTCACTGAAGAACCAAAGTTCAGAAGGACGACAAAAGGCCCTTTCTACCTGTATCTCCCACATCATAGTTGTAGTCTTCTTCTTAGTCCCTTGTATTTTCATGTATGTTCGACCTGTGTGTACCTTCCCCGTTGATAAATCTTTAACTGTTTTTTACACTATCTTCACTCCTTTGTTGAACCCTCTGATCTACACCTTGAGAAACAAGGACATGAAAAATGCCATGAGGAAGCTTTGGAAGAGAAAAATGATGCCTGGCAGAAAGATAATGGATGTCTTGGTCAAGCAGTAATACTCCAAAAGAGAATTCCTATATTCCTAAAACTTTGTTTTTGAGGGTAAGAAAGTTAATCTTGAATAGATGAAGAAATTGCAATTCTGTTGGTGATAGAGCTATGTTTTTTTTTGGGGGGGGGGCTTGCAAGGCAATGGGGTTGTGACTTAGAAAAAAATCACAAAATCATATAAATATTAAGTGTCTGAGGTCAAATTTGAACTCAGGTCCAATGGAGTCCAGGGCCAGTACACTATCCACAGCACCACCTAACTGTCCCAATGGAGCTATTCTTTAAGAGTATCATGGTTTGATGAAAAATGATATCCAGTTCTTGAAAGAAAAATAATGGGCTGTGATTACCGATGAAAGTATAAGTTTTTTTCTTTCTTTTCCTTTCTTTTTTATCCTGCGATATGTCTAATGGAAATTTTTTCCCCTCATTTTATTTTTCTTGAGGATTCTTTTACTTTTTGGGGAGGAGAGGTTTACTTTTATAACATTTCTATTGTAGTAATGTTTTTCCTGGTTAGACTAAATAACTTGCTTTCTCAATGGGAGGATGGGTTGGAAAGAAGCAAGAGAACTTTGAACTCAAGGTTTTGAAAGTAAATCTTGAAACTTACTTTAGCATGAAGCTGTGGAAAAATTAAAAATTAAATAAATTGAAAAACACGTGTATTGCAGATATATTTTGCATAACATCAAATGTATATTGGACGCTGCATTTACTGCCTTCTTAGTGAGTGGTAGAGGGATACACACACACACACACACACACACACACACACAGAGAGAGAGAGAGAGAGAGAGAGAGAGAGAGAGAGAGAGAGAAAGAGAGAGAGAGATCGAGAGAGAGAGATCTTTTGGAAGTAAAAGTGAAATTTTAAAAAGCATCATGTTTCATCAGGAAAATATCAATTGATTTTGAGTGAAATTTTAAGAGTAATCTCTTCAACAAAAATCAAAAATCATGCAGTGAATGATATTGGTCAAATATGTTTAATTGTAGGAATTAATATGTGATATGATGTTTGTGGCTTGGGAATGGAAATTTCATATAAGAGAAAAAATTTCATTGTTAATTTGAAGCTACTGCTGCTCTACATTTTTATTATAAACCAATCACCTTCACATGAAAAATTTAAAGTAATCATTCTAAAATGACATACCAATGTAATGTAAATCTGGAAAAATAAGAATATTTTGCTTTTAACTGGTAAATTTTTTATTATTCTAGCAGCTCCTAATCATAAAAAGATGTGATATTATCTTTTAAAGTCAAATCATAAATTGTAATTGCTTATAGTGATATTAAAAATATCAATAATTAAACTTTAAATTGGTATTTATTGTCCCATATTTTTCAAAAATGAAGTTGTAGTATAGAAGTACTAGGTTTGAATGAACTGACAACTTTTTGAATCATTTAACCTCTTTTAACCTTTATAACTATTATTAACATTATGAATGAAGAAAAATAATCAATTTTATCTTTTTCTTTGAATTCTGATAGAAAGTGTCCCAGAATAGGATGTCATAAAGACATAGTTGCCTGTTAGTTTTAATTTATATTTGATGTCCTGTCGATTGTGGTACAGCTGAAATTTTATATAACATATTTTTGTAGTTGCATAACGATATTTGTGAATGTAAATCTACCCAAATAATAATCTCAATGAAATCTTCTTCTGTATCACTTCAAAAGCAGTGAGGACAACAGGAAAGTTTATATAGGTTGTCCTCTTTCTACAAAACTTTGACACTTTTTCCAGGTTTCTGTAATTGGAAAACTGCTTGATATTGCTTCAACATTATGACTATGTGAGTTTTCAACTAGAAGTTTGATGGTGCCTATATTGGGTATCTGTTATATCTAAATGATTATGCTCAACAACTCATTTAATCTCATACCATTAGACACTTCCTGCATGAATGTTGGGATCTCATTTCGTATTATATGAATTTGTTCAGTTTCTTTTGCATATTTCAGGTCACCAAAACAGTTCTAAATGGATATATCATAGGTGCTATTTTTAAAGGCTGCTGTGATGTGCTTCATTGTTTCTCTAATGCCTTTGTATGGTCTTCATTGATTACTATGGTGGTCTGTTTACTTTGCTAACTAGACCTTTCATTCATCCTTGTTATGCTCTCCAGTCCTGACAACATAAAACAGATTTGGGACTTAAGATGGTGGTGGTGGTAGTGTTAGTGATAATAATGAATAAAATAATAGCTAGCATTTATCTCTCACTTAGTACTAAGAAATTTATTATACCAATCACTTAGTAATATAGAGAAAAAAATGGAAGGTTACTTAATTCTTAGATTTTATATTATTGAGGCAAAAAAAATGGTTACCAAATACATATAGAAGGAAATAACTTTTTAAATCAATTTTGCTATGTCCCTTACCTGACACCCTGCTCCAGGCTTGTTTTGCTGAAATAATTTCTTAAAGGGCATCACGTTTGTTTTCTCCATCTTTTCATTTTTATTGGGGGGGGTGTTTTTGACATGGTCTGTTATGCTTATAATTTTAATTTTTAATAATAATTTTAATATTCAACCAACTCTACATAGTCTGTAGAGATCCCATCTGGTATTAGTATATCATCTTTATAAGAAATTAATCTTTCATATGTGTGTATGTGTATGTACATATATACTGTCTATGTTCTCTGCATATGTAAAAACATACTCATATATATGCAGAAACAACTTTGTATATGAATATATGCACATATACATAAACTACACATGGACTCCTACACATACATTCATTTAAATTTATCCATACTTTTCTTTTGATAGTTTAACTTTCCTTGCTTTTAGGTTTCAAAACTATATTATTCTATAAAAAATAATTTGGTAGGACCCCTTCTATTATTTCAAAAAAAATTATATGGTATTGGGATAATTTGTTCCTTAAATATTTGGCAGAATCCTTTTTTTAAATTCATCTGAACATGGAGATTTTTATTCTTAGTGTGCTTACTGATGACCTTTTCATTTTTTTTCTAAGACAGAGTTATGTATCGATGCTATTTCCTTTTCTGTTAATCTGGAAAGTGTATTTATTTCTGTAAATTTTCATCCATTTCATTTAGATTCTAAGCTTCACTGGAATATAATTGGGCAAAACAAATTCTGGTAACTTCTTTAATTTGAACTTCCTCAGTGGAACATTCAACTTTTTGTTTTTCTTCTTTTTCAATTAAATTATCCAATAGTTTAATTATTTTATTGGTTCATAACTTGTATTTTTTTTCTTATAAGTTGACCTATTCATATTTTACTTTTATATGATTCCTGTTTTAATGGGACATTCTTGGCAAAGCTACTTGAGTGTTTTAAAAACTTCTCTTTCCATGGTCCCCTTTTTAGAAGAGTAAACTGAGACAAAGCGACTTGCCCAGCAACATACTGCTAGAAGGTATTTGAGGATAGATTTGAATTCAGACTATTCTGACAAGTCTAATATACTATCCATGGTTAAAAACCTGTTCCTCTTTTTATTAGTCCTTTTGGTTTTTAATAAATTTAACTAATTTGTTATTATAATTATTATATATAATTATTTAACTAAATTATTATAACATTGTTAATTAATTTAATTAATTTCTCCTTTGATTTTTTTCTAAGCATTGCTTTATCTTCCACATGCAAAACTAGGGATGTATTCACATTGTCTTTATCCTCCTAAATTGAATTATTGATTATTCCTGATTTTTCTTTGATGCACAGATTCCTAAAAATGATATTATTTGGTTTTTAATTAAGTTGTAGTCTAAGTTTACATAGTTTTTCAATGAATTCAATTTTCATTTCATTATTGTCTGAAAAGTTATTTTTTAATATTTCTGCTTCTCTGTATCGGGTTGTGAGGTCTTTATGCTCTTATTTTTGGTTAATTTCTATGTAAGAATCATGCACAATTGAGAAAAAAAAAAGTTTACTCCTTTCTATTCCTATTCAAGTTTTTTACAGAGGTCTTTTCATTTATAATTATTCTAAAATTCTATTCATCTCTTTCACTTTCTAATTTACCATTACCTAACCATGTGATAAGAAAGTTGAGACAATTCTCCCCCCCCCCCACACACACACTAAGTTTTACTTTCTATTTCCTCTTGTAATTCATTTAGTATTTCCTTTAAGATATGGATGCTATGAAAATTGGTTCACATATGTTTACTATTGATATCAGCTCATTAGTTTTTTTAGTTCCTCTTCTTATCAAGTTTAACTAGGTCAGTTTTTTTTCTTTGTCTGATATCATAATTGCTTTCTCTGCCTTTTATGCTTCAGACAAAACATAATATAATCTATTCTACCAATTATTTTAACTCTGTAATGTGCCTTTCTGTTGCAAGTATTTTTTTGTAAAGAATATATTGCTAGATTCTGGTTTCTAATCTATTCTGCTATTTTTATCCTGTTCTTGTCTGTTTTGCTTCTGACCATTCCCTTCTGACTATGGGTTCTCATCTATCAATCTCTTTTTTCTTTTTCTCACCTTTCCTTTAACTTTCCTTTTGAGAAGAAAAAATAAGCAATTCAACATATATTTATACTTTTTCCTTCTTGGAGTCAATTTGGATGTACATAAGGTTCGAACATTTCCCATCCCTTTTCTTGACCATTTTCCACTGCAAGGTAAATGCTGTTCCTTGGATACATCTTTGATGTCAGATAGTTATATCTTTTTTTTCTTTCATCTAAATCTTGTCCTGTTTTTGCTCTTATTATTGACTGAAAGACTTCAGCAAACATGAATAAATTCACATAATAGATCATCTCTTTAACAAGAAGTATTGAGGGACAATACAATTTTATATATTACTGTAGTTAAGGAATGAAATCAAGCTGGAATATGGACTTCATTTCTTTTTTTAAATTCTTAATTTATATTGACACACACTTTTTATTTTTATTTCTTTGCAGTTGGATTCACTTTATTTTTTGTTTTACATTTTTACTTATTTACACATTAATAAAAATAGTCTTGTTATAAGAGTAAGCATAATCCCCTCACCCCCCAAAATAAAATACTTCATGAGAAATAAAGTAAAAGAAAAAGCAAAAAAAAAGTCTATAGTTTTCATTTCCACAATTCTAATTTTAAGGTGTTTTTTCTAATGAGCTTTTGCACTTTTCCTTTTGAACAGTTTATCATTATAAAAATTGGTTTAATTAGTTAAATTTTTTACCATTTTTTTCTATTCAATCAATTCTGTTTTTTTATAAGGTGTTATTTTAATCTGGGTTTTTTTGTATTTTTTTTTATCATGCTGTTAACTTTTTTATTTTAGTTTGGGTATGAAGTAGAACATGATTTTTTCCCTCAAAGCTAGAAATAAAGGGAAGACTGGTTTACAAATGAAAGAATACCTTTTCAGAGCAAACAGACTAGAGAGTGATCTCAACCAGCCTTAGAAATTCAAGGTGAGGGGCAGCTAGGTGGTGCAGTGGATAGAGCACCGGCCCTGGAGTCAGGAGTACCTGAGTTCAAATCCGGCCTCAGACACTTAATAATTACCTAGCTATGTGGCCTTCAGCAAGCCACTTAACCCCATTGCCTTGCAAAAAAGAAAAAAGAAAAAAAACCCTTCAAGGTGAGATGATTTTTTTCTTTTTTGGTGGCACAGTGGGTAAAAATGTTGAGATTGGATTCAAGAGGATCTTAGTTTAATTCTTCCTCAGAAACTTGATACATATGTAACCTTGGTCAAGCTTCTCAGCTTCAATTTCATCCCCTTGAAAAAATGGATATAAAAATAGTAGCATTCTTACAGAGTTCTTGTGAGCAATCAATAGCAATATGTTCACATTGCTTTGCAAATCTTAAGGAATTTTTTAAAAGCTGAGTTGTATTCTTATTATTTATATTATAATTCATAGAATAATTTTTAAACACAGGTGAAATATAAGGTAATCATTATAAGCAATGGTATACTTTCATATTCAAATGTTTAGAGCCATCAAATAATAGATTACATATAAAAATAAACATATATATATATATATATATATATAATATGAAGTTTAAAAGAGATTCATTGATATGATCCAAACAATTAACAAGACTGGTACTATATTAAAGTGGAAATTGTCTTGTGTTAGCTTTTCCTAACAATCCTGTTTAAGAAAATTTGTATTCTTGTGATTTTTATTATTATGATTTAACATAAAGGGGGGAAAAAGAGATTTCTCTTTCACAATAACTAAACCTATCCAAGATTTTTTAGGTTATGTTAGGGAGTGAGTAGATGATACCTGGGGATTTAATCTTTAATTTCTCAAAGGGGATAAACAAAGAAAATCAATCGGAAAACTACTGTTTCACAACTATTCACATATGAACATCTTCCTTAAATTTAAAGTAAGCAAATTTTGATTCCCCTGATTTTCAATTGGTGCTCTTTATGAAGAAAACCACATTAGCTGATCACAAATCATAAAAATTTCCTAAACAATCTGCACAAGTGGTAAGAAGCATATTCTCTTTCCCTCTTTCTAATACACACAAACACACAAAGACACACACACAACTCATTCCTCATAAGGGTTGTCCTCCTGTCAAAAGATATGCATGTAATTCATACGAAGATATTTCCCATACAAAGGTCCATATGCCATAATGTCAAGTAGACTTTAGAAGCCATCAAAAGATTGGAGACTACTCCTAATTTTTATTGTCTAAACAACCACAGTCCTCTCCTGCACCCTTACATACAAATATATACAAATATATCTTCCTCTTTTGGGGGGGATGGGGTGGGATATAAATGCAAAGTTAATGTTTTGTTCTAGCCAAAAATGCAGGTAGTTGCTTTCTCTTCTAAAATCTAAATATTTTTTCAAAGATGATACAATAAATTTATAATCAAGTAAGAGTATGAAAGAATATTTTACTCAAGATGATTTTTTAGGTATTAAAAAGGAGAGAGGGAGAGAGGGAGACAGACAGACAGACCAGAGACAGACAGAGAGAGAGAGAGAGAGAGAGAGAGAGACAGAGAGAGAGAGAGAGAGAAAGAGAGAGAGAGAAACAAGTTCTTAGGAATAATGATTCATTTGCCCAAATGTTTTTATTAAGTCAATTGGAAAGAAACTATGAAGAGATGAATGGCAATAAAAGTATGTGCTTTTGTCATGTTTTTAATTAAATTATAGTTATGTAGCCCTTATCAATATTAGAATCTTTAATCCAACTAGTATGTTCTGCAGATGGTTGACTCCATTTCCACTTGAACATACTAATTGTGCCATTGAAGGGTTGGAATGTCTTTTTAATACCCTTTATTCCCCTTTCAGAATTTTTGTCCCAATATTAATCAATAACAACCCCAATATCATTTCTAAAATTGATTTATACCACATTATCATTTAACCAATTAACATATTTCAACTTTAAAAAAATATATAGCAACAGAAGGGAAAAATATTCCCTCCCCCAGAGAAAAGTGTACTCACCTTTAAAGCAATTAGTACAAGATAATTTATCCTCCAAATTTATTTTAAGTAATTGGGATGATGTTCCTTAGTCTAACTTTAAGGCACTGCTGAGCTGGAGACTCAAGAAATTTTCTCAAGGCTTCACTCCTCAACATATTAAATATATATTTATCTACCATTTCATGTATACAATTAGGTATATGCATAATATCTATATATATTTAAATATATATGTATATATATATATATATATATGTATGTATGTAGTTTGGTTATGTATGCTATTGCACCAAATACAAGGGAGACAATGCTTTAATTTTTTCCCTTTTTTTGTCCATCACCTAATAGATTTGCTTTAAAAATGAACAAAAACCAAAAAGTAAAACAAATCTATGATTTCTTCAAAACCTTCTATGCCACCATATTTATACCATTTTATGTTAATAGAGTTGATCCAAATTGCATAACTAAACTGTGTAAGGAATGACATTTAGTTGTAGGGCTAGGTTGCTCTGTCTATTCATTATGCCATGCTGCATCTTGAAAAGCATACAGAAAGGAAATATAAAATAATTATGGAGTAAAATTCTAGCAACTGATGCTGAGTATGAATGGCTTTATGAGTACTTGGTGGAAAAATAATCATTCAAACTTAATACCAAAAAAAAGTAGAAGAAAAGGTAAAAGATAAATAAAGCCACTATTCTCATTGATGAGCATTACTTATTAGAAATATCAACCAATTGGTCCAACATAGTTATACCAATAAAAAAGGGTACAATTTCTTTAGATTGACTTGCTGTACATGATATACATTAAAGATTCTAAAACATTATCTTCTTTCATAGATGCCTCAATGTTAATCCACTTAAATTAAATATAATTGTCTGATCATTTTTAAGGCTCTGGGGTCCTTTATTTTCCAAATTGTTTTCCTTGTGGGCAGAGCCAACATGGCAAAGAGAAGACAGAGACTTGCCTGAAGCTCTCCCCAAAACCTCTCTGAACATTAAATAATGTTCCAAATTCTCAAGAGGGAAAATGGAGAAAAAAATGGAGCGTAACAATTATCCAGTACAAGATGGTTGGCAGGAAATATCTGCTGCCCCAGAAGGGAGTGAAGTATGGTCCAGTGCAGGCTGCACAAGCACATATCAGGGTCCAGGAAGCCAGGATCAGATCTTAGGAATGACTGAATAAATAAACATCAGTAGCTCCTTTTGAAATTCTTGGCCCACAGACAAAGGGGGGAGGAGTTGAAACACTATTCTTTATTATAGGAATATTCTTATAGGGATATCTTTGCTGACCACCAGAACTTGTGACTACAGTAGAACAGTGAATCCCAACACAGCTTCAGAACAGAAAGGTTTTTGTTGGCCTTCATAGACCAGAGCACAGGTCAAGAGAGTATTAAGCACATCTCCCCCTTAGATCACATCAACTTGGAGTCACCAAAAATGTATAGGTTCCTAAAAACATCTCCAAAAACAGCTGCACAAAACACAAATTGTAACCCTTGGATAATTTGCCCTCTATTTTGAAAACAGAGCACCCCCTCCATGAAAAGTAAAAGAAATTGACTGAAAAATATGCAAATGACAGGAAAAAGTAATTTTGGAGAACAGGAAGATCAAAATACAAATACAAAAAAAGAAGAAAAGTCTAAATTCCAGTATCCAAAATCCTAAATGGATTTCAGGTTATGGAAGAGCTGGAAAAGGAATTTGAAAATCAAATAAGAGAGGTATAGGAAAAATTGGGAAGATAAATGAGAGTGATGTAAGAAAACATGAAAAAAAGATTCTCCAGCTTGGTAAAGGAAACTCAAAAAAAGATGACTCATCTTCATAACCATAATAGACCAAATGGTAAGTAATGTATAAAAATCCAGTGAGGGAAATAATATTTTGAAAGCTCAATTCTCAAATGAAGACAAAAGATACACAAAAATTCACTGAAGAAAAGAACTCAGTAAAAATTAGAATTGTCCAATTTGAGAAGGAAGTACAAAAGTTCACTTTAGAGAATAATTTCTTACAAATTAGAATTGAGCAAGTTGAAGATAACAACTATATGAGGTATCAAGAAAGCATAAAACAATAACAAAAGAATGAACAAAAAGAAGAAAATGTGAAATATCTCACTGGAAAAACAATTAACCTATAAAATAGATCCAGAAGAGGTAATCTAAGAATAATAAGGTTTTTTTAAAAACCATGAGATAAAAAGTCTAGACATCATCTTTTAATAAATTATCAAGGAAAATGAACCTGATATTATACAACTAGAAGGTAAAATCAAAATTGGTAGACTCCAGTGATGACCCACTGATAGAAAACCAAAATGAAAAATCCTAGGAATATTATAGCCAAATTCTAGTGATCCCATGTAAATGAGAAAATATAGCTAGCAATCTAAAAGGAACAGTTCAGCTAACATGAATCCCCAGTCAGATTAATCCAAGATTTAGCTGTTTCTACATTAAAGGATCAAAGGAAATGGAATATGATGTTCTAGAGGACCAATAAACTAGGATTACAATCAAGAATCACCTTCCCAGCAAAACTGAGCAGAAACCTTCAGAAGGAAAACAAAACAAAAGCAATCAATGCAATAGGGGACTTTTAAGCATTCCAGATGAAAACATCAGAACTGAATAGAAATTTTGACTTTCAAATAAAAGACTCAATAAAATAGAAAAATAGAAAAGGAGAATCATGAGCATTGGGTCCCCCCCCCCAATGGTACTTGTAACTTCTAAGAGTTTTCTCATTATTAGGGTACTTAGAAGGAGTATATATACAGACAAAGTTTATAAATTTGAGTTGAATACAGTAGAAGGATATATATAAAGAACTTAATTCATGAGGAAGGAATGTACTGGGAGAAAGGGAAATGTGGAGGTAGAATGGGGTAAATTATTCCATGTAAAAAAGGCAAGAGAGAACTTTTACAGTGGAGACAATGGGCTAAGTGATTAGCAACATTTCAACCTTGCTCTCCTCAGAATTGACTCAAAGAGGGAATACTATTCTCTCAATTGGGTCCAGAAATATATCTTTTCCTACAGGAAGGTAGGAGGAAACAGAATAAAGCAATGGAAAGCTGCCCATAAAACAGAGGATCCATTGCGGGGGAGATGGTATACAGAAGTAAAATAATTTTAAGGAAGGAAAGGGTGAAAGGAGAGACTCGGAATAAAGAGAAGAAATAGAATGCAGGGAAAGATAGTTAGCAAAAGTAATAGTAAAAACTGACAGTTTTCCACTGAGGGGAGAGTGGTAGAAAGGGAAGGTAGAAGGAAATAATCAAATTAAAATATATATATATATATATATATATATATATATATATGCATTAGAAAAATTTCGTAACATGTAATTGGAAAAATAAAATATCAATTAAAAAAAGTAATAGCAAAAAAAATTTAAATCAAGTTTCTCTGATAAGCCTCATCTCTTAAATATAGACAAATGAGTCAAATTTATAAAAATTGAAACCAATTCCCAATTTATAGATTATCAAAGAACATGAAGTTATTTTTCTCATGAAATTATCAATGTTATCTACAGTCATGGGAAAAATCCTCTAAATCACTATTGATTTAAGAAATGAAAATTTAAATAATTCTGAGATTCGACCTCATACCTATTAGATTGTCTTATAGAATAGAAAGTGAAAATGAAAAATGCTGTAGACAATATGGGAAACAGAATGTTGGTAGTTTTATGAATTGATACAAACATTGTCAAACAATTTGGAATTATGTTGAAAAGCCCGTTCAACTATGCTTACTCTTTGACCTAGCAATAGCAGGACTAAATCTGAGTCCCAGAATGATTTTTTTTTAAAGAAAAGGACCTATGAGAACAAAAATATTTATAGCAGCTCTTTTCTGGTGGTAAAGAACTGGAAATTGAAGAGCTACCCATCAATTGGGGAATTACCGAACAAGTTGAATATGATGACTGTGATTTAGTAGTGTTATGTTGTAAGAAATGATGAGTTAGATGCTCAAAGAAAAATGTAAAAGACTTACATGAACTTATGCAAAGTGCAATGAGCATAACCAGAACACTAGTAACAGCAATATTGTAAGAGGATCAACTGTGAATGACTAGCATTTATCAGTAGTAAAATAACCGAAGACAACTCTGAAGGTGTCATGATGGAAAGTGCTATCTATCACCAGAGAAATCACTTGTAGAATCTTAATACAGAGTAAATAACATTTCTGTTTTTTAAATTTTCCTTGGATTTTCTTGGTTTATATTTTCTTTTGTATCATTAATGTGGAAACATTTTTACAAGACTACACATATAAGATATATTGAATTGCTTGCCTTTTCAGTAAGGGTTGTGAAAAGGGAGGGAGAAAGTTTGAAACTCAATTTAAAAAATGAATGTTGAAAATAGTATTTATTTGGAAAATTTGGAAAAATATTTTTTAAAAATTTGAAAATTGCTTTATATCTTTTTAATTTACTAAGAAATAAAATGATATTTTATTGCTCTTCCAGTTATACTCTACTTCCCTTCTCTTGAATTCATTTGCTAGGCTGATCCTGGAGTCGGGAGGGCCTGGGTTCAGATGCGACCTCAGACGCTTAATGATTGCCTAGCTGTGTGACCTTGGGCACTCTTAGCAGCATTGCCTTAAAATAAATAAAAATTTTAAAAAAATAATTTGCTAGAAAAGATCTGACTACTCAAATATATGTGAAATATTAAGCATAGGGTGAATTTCATTGTGATAAGTAGTATTACAATTTTGA
Source organism: Macrotis lagotis (assembly GCF_037893015.1). Taxonomy (NCBI): domain Eukaryota; kingdom Metazoa; phylum Chordata; class Mammalia; order Peramelemorphia; family Peramelidae; genus Macrotis; species Macrotis lagotis. The sequence continues at coordinate 303,557,269 of NC_133660.1, read as the reverse complement.
AGTTAAGAAAAGTTAGAAATTCCATTTTCTATCTTTTATAGGATTTTTCTGAAAAGTTCCTTTAATATATCCACTCATGATGATTGTATTACTTTTCATGTTTTCTAAATTCTATGGCAAATGAGCTTTTCATGAGATTAGAATCTTGAGCCTGTGCCTGTCATTTGATTCTACTTTGTTGAAATCACATAAAGCCTCTTAATCATTCTAACTCTGTAATAAACTTGCAATTTCTCTTTAAAATATCTCTACTGCTTTCTCCTTTGGACTAATTTTTTTCTTGATTCTAGAATTGAGATTATTAACTCTATGACATCTCCAGAGACATTAAACTGAAAGACTATGTGGACTGTTCCTGTTCTCTATGCGGATTCCTCAAAGGATTTAATTAGAAGAGAAAGAGTTTTAAGAACACAGTATTAAAATGACTCAAAGGCATAGGTTTGTACTTTTACTGAATATGGGTGAAATACTCCAAATAAAATCCTCCTAAAACACTAAGTTCATGGATTCACATGGAATTAACTTCACAATATATGCAAGTACAATTGTTTGAAAAAATACTAATATGAAAGGGGAATTACCTGGAAATTAATAGACCCATTAAACTTTTTTTAACTGAAATGAATTACTACCATGGACTTCTTCTGTCTCTTTGGGGATAACATTGTCAATAGTGATAAATTACATTTTCATTACCTTCTGCTTCTTTCTTTCAGCTTGAAGAAAAACATTAGAATCCAGGACCTGAAAATACTGACCACATGGAAAGGTAATATTTATTGATAAAAGTCATTCACATTTCTGTTTCTATCCCAAACACTGTTTTAGCTTAAGAGATGCTAATCTTTATGTGTATTTATCATTTGATTCAGTAGGAAATGGAAAAGCATCATGTTATCAATTTAGCAAATAAAACCGCTACCAAAAATCCCTGGTGGCAATTTTCTCACATGACCAAATGTTAATTTCTTTAATTAAAGGATATAAATGAAGAAATTGAATGATTCAATCAATTATTTTAAGATACAATATGCATGAGATACTTCACAGAATTATTTATCATGAAGTGACATTTTTGCAAAGAGACTAGAAAAGTTTTAAAATTGGACTTAGCAAAACATTCAGAAAATGTGATCTGCTACTGATTTCAGAATAATGTGTCAGTGATCTCTTTGGGATATTAATAAAAGAAAATAGCTTCAGACATACTGTAAAGAAGAAAAATGCATAGTCTCAATTCTCCCTACATTGAAAAGTCTGATGATGATAATTATTTTCTGGCATTTATGTAATGTTAATATTTGCTCTTTCTGTAATATGCCCTTTACTATAAATAAAACAAGTTATTCATCACACATTCAAACTTAGAATCTGATAATCACATTTGGAAAAATTCAGGAATAGTTTAAGGTGATATCTGTTTTCCTTCAGGTAATTTTCATTTATGGTAAATAAAAATGTTTATTTTTCATAGTGGAACTAATCTCAACTGAATGAATGAAAAAATATAAAATGAAGTTAGGATTTAACTCTATGGTGATAAGGGGTCATTTAGATAAACCACAATTTATTTAAGAAAAATAATTAATTAAAAATACTAATGTTGCCATATAGGTGATCAGGGGAACTTGAATGATCATCTTTTTTTTTGTGACAAAGCTTCTTTTCCACTGCAATCACTACCAATTATTTTCTTCTTTTATGAAAACAAATTTTGTTATTGAAGTAGAAGTGTCTTAGAAGTTTTACAAGGGCATAGTTATGAAAATTTAAAAGATTATAATTCCAAAAAAAAAGAAACTAAAATCCTTAAGCTATTGGAAATGGGAAAACTGTGACCTAAGAGAATTCCAGTAAAAAAATCCTTTATGTATCAAATGTACCTTCCACAATAGCAAAAATTAAATGCACTATAAGTGTTCATTTGTTGAGGAATATTTTAATAAAACAGAATATATCTTGCCATCAGAAAATGTGAAATAGGGATGTTTAGAAAAACATTAGAAGATGTTTTATTAAAGCTGAATAAAATAGGCAAAACATGAAAAACAATACAATGTTGATAGCAATAAAAAGAAAAAGAAAAATTGAAGAAAATATCTGAGTAGAATGTAATCAAAATAATCACATTTGTTACAGGAAATATTTGAGAAAGTGTACCTCCTTCCCTTTCATACGAAAAATAGATGCCATGGATGAGGTTTATTTCATATAATTTCAGATGCAAGAGGAGGTTATAATCTATTGAGAAATGAAAGTTATATAAATTGGAGTGAACAAAAATGTATCTTTTATAATTTTTCTTTGTAGATAAAAGTCTGACAGCTGCAAATACAGAAGAATAATCATTTTATATAGGAGATTAAAATTTGCAGATATGAGATCCCTAAGTTCTTCTTTCTCTACAAAAGCTCTGTGAAACAGGTAATATTACTATTATGACAAATATTCTGGTGAGGAAACTGATACTCAGAAAGGATAGGCAGATCGTCTATCAAAAGACCAGATGCCAGAAGTGAAATCAAGGCTGTCCGTTCTGCAAGTCTGATGGTTTAGACAATAAACTTTTTCTTTCCCTCCCACTTCCCTACCCCCTTAAAAAAACCCATGGAAAACAATAATGTAACAGAGTTTGTCTTCCTGGGGCTTACCCAGAATCCTGAGGTCCAAAAATTATTATTTTTTGTATTCTTAATCATCTATATTTTTACTATGGTGGGCAACATTTTGATTATGATAACTATCATTGGAAGTAAGAGTTTGAATTCCCCTATGTATTTCTTTCTTGCCTTCTTATCTTTTATGGATGCTCTCTATTCCAGTGTCATTGTTCCTAAAATGATTCTAGATATGCTTATCGAAAGGGCTACCATTTCTTTCCAAGCTTGCATGACTCAGCTCTTCTTTATTCATCTTTTTGGTGGATCTGAAGTTTTTCTCCTAATTTTTATGGCCTATGATCGTTACGTAGCTATCTGTAAACCCTTGTATTATGTGGTCATTATGAGATGGCGGGTATGTGCCCTGTTGTTGGTGGTATCCTGGATTGGAGGCTTCCTGCATTCATTGGTTCAGTTCCTTTTTATTGTTAAGCTCCCATTCTGTGGACCCAATATAATTGATCACTTCCTTTGTGACATGTTTCCTTTACTGGAACTTTCCTGTACAGATACCTATGTAATTGGCATTATGGTGGTTGCCAATGGGGGAGTGATATGCTCAATTATCTTTTTTCTATTACTTATCTCCTATGGGATCATTCTACACTCACTGAAGAACCAAAGTTCAGAAGGACGACAAAAAGCTCTTTCTACCTGCATTTCCCACATCACAGTTGTAATCTTATTATTTGTCCCTTGTATTTTCATGTATGTTCGACCTGTTTGTACCTTCCCTATAGACAAATCTTTAACTGTCTTTTATACTATCATCACTCCAATGTTGAACCCTTTGATCTACACCCTGAGAAACAAAGAGATGAAAAATGCCATGAGGAAGCTTTGGAAACGAAAAGTCATGCCTAGAAGTGAGGTAAAGGATGCCCTGGTCAAGCAGTAACATTTCACAAATGATTTCCTAAATACCTAAAACTTTGTTTTTTCTAGTTAAGAAAGTAAATCTTGAACATGTGAAGAAAAAAAAATAAACTTTTTGGTCATTAGCATTAGAAACCCCAAATTTGTTGTTGTTGGAGGTACTTCTTTAGGAGCATCTTGGTTTGATGAAAAATGATAAGCAACTCCTGATAGAAAACTAATGGACTTTGATTACATATGAAAGCACATTTTCCCTTTTTTCCCTTCTTTTTTCTGCAACATGTATAATGAAGATATGGTTTATATAACTTGATTCATATAATGTACATCACATTTATTGCTTTCTTAGTGAGTGGTAGAGGGATATATATAGAGAGAGATAATTTGGAAGTAAAAATAAAATTTTGCAAAGCATCATGATTTATCAAGAAAATATCAATTGACTTTGAGTGATAATTATTGTGATAATTAAGTGATAATTAAGTAATCCTTTCAAAAAAGATACAAAGATCATGCTTTGAATAATGATCAAATATGTTTAATTGTGTGAATTGGTATGTCAAATTATATTTGTGATATGAGAATGGATATTCTATAGGAGATAAAAAACTAATAGATTTTTCTATTAATTGAAGCTATTAGTATTCTAATTTTTTAATGTAATCCAACCAGCTTCACATGTAATATTTAATTTTATCATTCTAAAACTACAAATAAATGTTTATAATGTGATGCAAATCTGGTAATATTTTTGTTTTTAACTTGGAAAATTTTGATTTTATTGTATATTCTAAAGATGTCTTTTTGAAAAAGATGTGATTTTATCTTTTGAAGTCATATAACATGGGGCAACTAGGTGACACAGTGGATAGAGTACTGGCCCTGAAGTCAGGATGACCCAAGTTCAAATTTGGACTCAGACACTTAATAATTATGCGTGTGGCCTTGGGCAAATCACTTAACCACATTGCTTTTAATAAAAAATTTTAAAGAGTCATATAACAAATAATTGTTTCAAATAGTGATATTAAATAATATCAATCATTAAATTGAAAATTGTTTATTGTCCTATATTTAGCAAAAAGAAAGGTAGCATGGCATAGTAGATAAGGTTTTGGAGCTGTAGTATATATATACTGGACTTTGAGTCACCTTTGACACTTTCTTAATCATTTAACCTCCTCTCACCACTATAATTATTGTTATTATTATGAATAGTGGAAAAAAATCAATTTTATCTTTTCTTTGGATTTGGATAGAAAAAGTCCCAGAACAAGATGTTCTAAGTGTAATTTTTTTATATTTGATGTCCTATAGATTATGGTACAGCTGCAATTTTATATAACATAGTTTTGTAGTAGAATAACAATTTCTGTGAATGTAAATCCATCCAAATAATAATCTCAATGAAATCATTTTCAGTACAACTTCAAAAGCAGTGAAGACAATAGGAAAGTTTATATAAGTTGTCCTATGGGGGCAGTTAGGTAGAACAATGGATAAAGTATGGACCCTAGAGTCAGAAGGACCTGCATTCAAGTCTGGCATCAGATACTTAATGCCTCCTTAGCTGTTTGACTTTGGGGTAATCACTTAGGCTCATTGTCTTGCAAAAACCAAAAAAAATTAAAAATAAGTTGTCGTATTTGTACAAAATTTTTACATTTTTTCCAGGTTTCCATACTTGGAAAATTGTTTGATAATACTTGAATATTTTGACTATGTGAGTTTTTAATATCTATTAGAAGTCTGATGTAACCATTTTGTGGATCAGTTATATCTAAATGAGTGTACTCAACAACTCATTGGATCTCATACCATTAGACATTTCATCCAAGTATATTGAGATCTCAATTTTTACCATATGAATCTGCCAATTTTTTGCATTTTTCAGGTCAACAAAACAATTCTATGTCATAGGTGCTATTTTTAAAGGCTGCTGTGATGTGCTTCACTGTTTATCTAATGCCTTTCTATAACTTTTATTGATTACTATGTCTGTGTACCCCAACAACTAGACTTGTCATTCAATCTTTTTCTCTTCAGTCCCAACAATGTAAAATAGATCTGGGACTTGATAAGGTGGTGGTGGTGGTGGTGGTGGTGGTGGTGGTGGTGGTGGTGGTGTTAATGGTAAGTTATTATACCAATCAAGAAGTAATATAGAGAAAAAATAGGCTATTTAATTCTTAGATTTTGTTTTATTAAGACCAAAAAAGTGATGCTCAAATAAATATAGAAGGAAATAACTTTTTAAATCAGTTTTGCTATATCCCTTGTTTGATACCTTTCTCCAGAACTGTTCTACTGAAATGATTTCTTTAAGGGCATCATATTTGTTTAGAAAATTGTCTGTACAGTTTGAAAACTAGCTATGCTTAAGGGAAAATGATTCTGTTAGCCCTGAAGGGTAGACTGTGAATAATATACCTCAAGTGGGTTTGCACTGAATTTTAAGAATTTATTATTCACATCATTTGTTTTTGGAGAAGAGATATTTTGGGAAAGAACAGAAGGATAAATAGAGATAATAGATGATAGGTAGAGTTTGTTTTTCACCTTATCCACTGGATCACTTAGTTAATTAAATGTATGTATATATGCCTGTGCCTGTGTATGTGTCACATTTTTGACTTATGTTCAGGTAGACTAAAGTTCAAGATCAGTCTCAGATACTAACTAGCTTTTCAACCATTGGTCAAGTCTCTATTTGCCTTTATTCACTGAAGATAAAAATTGCCAAACTACCCCAATACTTTTGCCAAGAAAACTTCATGGATAGTATGGTCCATGGGATCAGGAAATATCAAACATAACTGAATGACAGTAGCACATGCATGCATTTACATATATGTACACACACATATACCCACAGATATATAGCCACATAAATCTATGTAAAATTGAAAATTAACTTGCATTTTGTTTTGCTAAAACAATCAAAGGAGATTTAATATTCCCTTTCCAGGTTCCTCCCCCTTGCAAACTTCACCTATTACCTATATTCCAGGAAAACTAGTTAGTCTAAAGATCAGGACTTTGTCTTGTAATTACATCCACTTTTGTAATTCCACCAATCCCCTACTCTCCAGAGACTAAATTAAGCTAAAAGACCAAATCTCATCCATTTAAACCATTTTAGCAGTCCTCATTGTGAGAAGAATAGTCCCATTACTTAAGAACCTTTATGTAGAGACTAAAAACCCAGGCTGACTGTGATTATGGAGGTTCTGAAGGAGAGGTCCAAAACTCTTAATTCTAATAATGTTATCAAATGACAAAAGATGATCTATCTATGTTGTTTGAGATTTTGTTTAGTAATCCTGCTAATTATTATAAAAGATGCTGTCAGTACTCACTGAAGGTCTTTGGACATCTGGAGAGACTATTGATTACCTTTATGAGTTATTGTTTCCCTAACATATAAATTGTGCTCAAAATTTTACACCTCAACGCACCTTAATTTCTATTATAATGCACACATTAACTTATAAATATCTTTCCAAAATTTCAGAGGTATATTTTTGCTCCCTCAAAATTTTTCTGCTTTATACCATGAAAAACAATGTGTGAGCTCAATTACCCTTTCAATAGAATCATGTAATGCCATTTGGATTGAGAGTACTAGTTTCTCAAATAGGTCAGATGCTGTCTTTGAGGAGAATGATCTAACTTCTCTCTGATTCTAGCAGTTATACACATGCAACCTCCCTTATTCACTCTGCAACATTTAACTAATTGAATTCTAAGATGATACTCAATACTTCTAGAATGGTTTAAGAAACAAAATGAAACAAAATGCTTCAGGGGACAAAGAAAACAAACCACAGCAAACAAACAAAAACAAAACAAAACCAGAAAAAAACACCTTTTTTGGTTTGGTTTTGTGGACCAGATTATGGCTTTTGGTCTTTTTAGTATGGTAGATGTCATCAGACAGAGAAATTATTTTCATTTCATTGTTAGATTTCAAAAGAGAGGATGAATCAATTAAAGATAACCTGAATCAAATTAAATTATACATTCAATTGCTGATCAAGTTTCCCTCTCTCAACAATTCTGCACCAATCTTGTCCTTTACTCCTTCTATAGAACACAACATTGACATTAGTCAATAGTTTACCTCTCAACCCTATACTCACAAAATTTTCTGAAGATTTTAGGCCAATCATCATTCTAGGCATAGGTGAGCTTCTATTGTGAGACACTACCTTAATATTAATACACCTCCAACTCTGCATTACATTAACCCCTGAATTAAAATCCAACCTCAGACACTTGATACTGACTAGCTGTGTGACCCTGGCCTTGACTGTTTTGCATCCTACTCCATCTACAGTCATTATGAGTCATATCTGGCCACTGGACCTAGATGGCCTCAGAGGAGAAAGTGATATTGGTGACAGGACAGTCACTCTCCACTTAAATCCAATTCATATACTTGTCATGGCATCATCACACTTCTTTGAGAATGAGACAAACAACAACCACATTAACCCAATTCAACACACAATCTAAAAGGAAAACTAAGTCAGATCTGCTGGATTTCAGATATTTAAGCCATTACAAAAATACTAACTACTGATTTAAGTCAAGAATATATTTCAGTTCAATTCAATTCAACTAACATTTAACAAGTTTTGCAGGTAGAAGAATACTGATTTGGATTCTAATGACAAAAATATTCTTGATCTTAAAAAAATTTATTTCTGCAAAGAAAATAAGAGGTACATATACAAATATATATTCATTTATCTATATCTATATATCTACATATAGATATATCTAAATGCATAAATAGTATGGGTATCTGTATATATATGAATATATATACATATATATGTATATATATATTTGTGATTATATGTGTGAGAGAGAGAATGAGAGAAAGAGAAAGAATTTATGCGTGTGTCCAAAGATTGATAAATAGCTAATGCAATGTATGGGAGGGAGAACACTAACAGTGTGGAACCGTCCTAATAGCTTTTCATTGGAGTAAACACTTGATCTAAGCCTTGCAAGGACTAACCTAAGAACTCCTCAAGAAAGAAACAAAAAGGAAAAGTATTAAAGATAATAGGCAGTTAGATGGTGCAATGAAGAGTGCTGGGCCTGGAGTCAGGAAGATTCAAATTTGTAATTTTAAATCTGTCATCAGAAACATACTAGCATTGGGGTTCTGTTCAAGTCATTACACACTGCTTGTCATAGATTTTTCATGTGTAAAATGAACTTGAGAAGGAAATGGCAACCACTCAAATATCTTTATCAAAAACTTTAAATAGGGTCATGGAAAGTTGACTGAACAGCAACTCAACATTAACGATGGTGGGCAGGTTGTTTAAAATTAAGGAGATACTAGAGGGAATCTAGACATAAGAAACAGCAAGTAGACCCATATAGATGGAAAATAGTCAGTTGACAAGAATTTATGAAATACTTGCTTTATACTAAACTCAATATTAAAATAAAATAGAAAATACTCTTTTCACTCTCAAGGAATTCATTTTGTACTTCTAAAATCTTTACAAACAAATCATGTTTAGGACAGGTGAAATGGTCAATCAATGAAAGAAATAACCTAGAATTAAATGAAGGATATGCTTCTTGTAGAAGGAATTTTGTTGAGACTTGATAGAAGCCAAGATACAGAGTTGAAGAGGGAAAAATCTTCTCAGTATTAGAACCAGAAATAAAGGAGACCAAAGTAGGAATATAGAATGTTTTACATGAGAAATAGCAAGGAAATCAGTGTTACGGGATCATAGAATGGATGTGTGTGTGAGTTGTTGCGGCGGGGGGGGGAGATAAAAAGTATTTAAGTCTTAGAGAGTTGAAAGAGATGCAGAATAAGAACTTTGAATACCAAGCTTAGTATTTTATATTAAGTCCTACCAGTGATAGTAACCTGCTGGAGTTTATTGAGGAAGGGTAGGGGTAATTTGGGCAGATTTGTACTATGAGAACATCAGTTTAGTGGGTGAGCAAAAATTGGGTCATTCATCAGGAGACATTGGTGGCAAGGATGCCAGTGAGTAAACTATGATAATAGTCCATACCTGAGGGGCTTGAGAATATCTATATAGATAGAGATATCAGGTAAGGAAAGTAAAATCAGCAAATTTTCACTAGAGGTTGGATATATGGTACATACATTATAAACTTGAGTGACTAGGAGGATAATTCCTACTCCTCAATAGTAGTAAGAAATTTAGAAGAAAGAAGAATTAAGAGTAAAAAAAATGAGTTTACTTTTGGATATGTCAATTTAAAGAAATCTATAGGACATCTAGTTTGAGAGTGAGAAGAGGAGAAATGCTATATCATTCTGAAAAGCAAAGAAATATCCAAGTTGCAAAATAATTTACATGTCAGTGAAGTTTATTTCTTAAGGACAAAGAGAGTTACTGAAACATTTTTGCTTGGGACAAGGCATATTCTTTATGAATATCAGTGTTTGCAGGAGGATGAAACCATTTTGCTGCAATTTTGGCAAAATTCCTAACAAGAGCAATTATGTATTCTCTGAGGTCCTCTATGGTCATTGCATCACCAAGTCCTTGTACTGTCCAAAGTACACATTAAATATATCTTTTCCACTTAGAGGAGGAGTTTTCATTAAAAAGTTATTCATAAAGCAAGTGTCTCTCAATAATAACAGCACTTCCACTGATCCTTAACTTTGATCCTGTCTACAGAAGAAGATAGAAGAGGAAAGAGAGCTACAACCTTAGTCCTAGAAGAATATTGATATTTTAAAGAAAGAATTTAGAAGTGCTGTGTTCGGGAGATTTCAAATTCGGGAAAAAATGATCCACTGCTAAATTAGAAGGTACCAAATATGCTGACTTTTCCTACTTTAAAAACACATCCTGGTACCAAATCATGTGATTTCTCTATTTTTGCCAGTTTTTAAGTTATGCATTTTATCAGTGATTTCTTACATGTTGTCCCAGAGAAGGCCAAACCTTGAGACAGATATTTGTAGTTACTGGGTAAGAAGGTGTTCAAATCTCAGACATGAGGTGCCTTCATATTTCCTCTTAATTATTTATCTTAAAGCTAAGAATTTCTTTTAGATTTAGGGGTTTATAGATACCATCTGAATAAATATTTCCAGAAGTCTACAGGATATTAATTAATACAGTGGCTAGAACATTAGCCCTAGAATCATAAGTAGCTGAATTCAACTCTGGCCTTATTTATTGACTAGCTGTGTGACCCTGGGACAGTCAAGGACCATTGCCTCAGTTTTTCCAGCTGTAAAATAGGAACACTATTAGGACATAATTGCCAGAATTGTTGTCATTATCAAGGATGATAGAATTGTTAAATATTTGCAACCCTTAAGGTTATATGTAAACACTATCTAGAAATAATGGTGATAGATTTCTTATTTTGAGCCAGCAAACTAATTAACATAGGGCTTTAAATGCTTCCATTTGAAGCTAGTGCTCTCTTCAAAAACAATTCAACTTCATTGAATTGAATTGGATTTTTCTATGAAGTTTCAATTTCTAGTGGGAATTAATAAGAAATGAATCAATTTCAGGGTTGTTTCATTTGAATAAGGCTAAATGTGACCAATTGCAACCAAGGTGGTATTTGCAAACTAAATGAGTTTTTCAGGGACTTTCCCAATTCTAGCCCTCTACCAGAACTAACATTTAGCCACACACACACACACACACACACACACACACACACACACACACACACACACACACAAACACAAACGCGCATTTATATATATATGTATATATAAACATAGCTTAAATATATTGAGCACAATTCTTCTTTGAATTGTTGGCAGCTACCATCTACAAGCATGGTTTCTCCTAATATTTCCTTATCCATGAAAAATTTACACTCACAACTTTTTCCATTCAACCATTGTTCTTTTCATGCATTTGAAATATGGTCAGCCTTCTCAAAAACTATGTCAAAAGAATAGGCTGTCTAACATAATTTCATTCATTAGGGCTGGAGAGCCTTAGCAAAGTATTAAAAGTAATAAAGATAGGTTTTAAGGGAATTTTCATCAGAAGGTTGGTCATCAAGTAAGAAAAAAACTTGAGACAATAATTTATAGGTATTTCTACTAGGCTGTAAAATCTTGCAAACTTTCCAAAGTAAGGAATATCTGAATAAATATGGATTGTCTCCAAAGAAGATAGTAGAAAATGTATCTCCCTCTCTTTATACAAAAGAGAACTATGAATGAGGAACACTTTACATAGTCTTAGACTTCTTTTATTGGATAATTCTTTTCTTTTTTTTTTGTTTTCACTATTTTATTTTTTATTTTTTGCCACAATGTTTGACTCACTGGGAGGACAGGAAAAAATTATATTTAAAATGAAAGTGATATAAACTCAAAATATATCAGTGTTTTCTTTAAGTCAAATATAGTGGTTTTAAAAATATTTGGTTTTGAAATGAACTATGAGAGACAGAAATGGTTCGGCATAATATATTCCAGATTTGGGTTTAGAATAGTTACCTGCAACTTTTGACTTTTTTTTATCAAGATCATTGTGACATTTAAATAGTTATGCTGTTTTCTGTACTCTCAGTTTCATCTTCTGTAAATCGAAGGAATTTGAATCAGTGATGTTGCAGTGCCCTTCCAATTCAAAATTTATGTTTCTTTGAGTTCAAAGTTCATTTGACTGATGACTTTTCTTCACTTAGAAGATCAGAATGGAAAACACTGATATAATTTTTTTCTTGGAAAGAAAGTCAAGGAACTTTAATTTGTGTCATAAAACTAGAGCTGCATACAAAGCTGAAGTTTGGACCATTAGAAACTTATCATAATATTCCTCTGCTGTCTACTCATCCAGAAATTGAATTCTGAGAGGAACTTTTTTCCTTCTTATATATGTTTTCCATTTGAAAAAAAATATGATTTGTCTTCTAAAAACAAAAACATATAGACACATAGACATAACCTCTTTTTGGATTATGATGTTTCAATAAGAAACAAATTCTCATTCATTGGAGATTATTAAACAAAATAAATGAATAAATCTGGTATACAATAGTGTAGAAAGAAGTCTTTTGAAGTATAGCTTTCGCTTAATGGCTTCATAATGAGATATATATTTGATTGAAATTCTATCTTATCTAGCTGTATTATCCAATTATATCTATTCATAACTGTCTTTCCCTTTTCAGGGGAACCAACTTTCACCCATGTGACCATCACCAAAAATGTAAAGATGGATATTACAAACAATGTGACTGAATTCATTCTTCTGGGTCTCACACAGAATCCAGAGATGCAGAAAATATTTTTTGTGACATTTTTACTCATCTATTTGTTGACCTTGGTGGGAAATCTGCTGATTGTCATCACCGTTGCAACCAGTCAGTCTCTAAGTTCCCCTATGTATGTCTTTCTTTCCTACCTGTCCTTCTTAGATAGTTGTTATTCTTCTTCCATGGGTCCAAAAATGATAGTCGATTCCCTCTCCGACAAGAAAACGATATCTTTCAATGCCTGCATGACTCAGCTCTTTGCAGAACATTTCTTTGCTGGGGCTGAGATTATCCTGCTAATGGTGATGGCCTATGACAGGTATGTGGCCATTTGCAAGCCCCTGCATTACTTGACCATCATGAGTAGATCCATATGTAGTCTTTTGGTAGGATTGGCCTGGATGGGAGGTTTTGTTCATGCCATAATATTAATTCTATTCATCATCTGGCTACCATTCTGTGGTCCCAATGTCATTGACCATTTTCTTTGTGATTTCTTTCCTTTGTTGAAACTATCTTGTGCTGATATCCATCCCTTTGGCCTTTTTGTTGCTGCCAATAGTGGAATAATGTGCATACTCACTTTTTTTATGCTTCTTACATCATATATCATCATACTGAACTCCCTGAAAACTCACAGTTCAGAAGGTCGGCGCAAAGCTCTCTCAACTTGTGTGTCTCACATTGTCGTGGTCATTTTATTCTTTGTGCCATGTATGTTTGCATATTTACGACCTATGACCACCTTCCCCATTGATAAGGCCATAGCTGTTTTTTATACGATGATAACTCCTATGCTAAACCCCTTAATCTACACACTGAGGAATGAAGAAGTAAAAAATGCTATGAGAAAATTATGGAGTCAAAAAATGCTTTAGGATAAGAAGTAAACAAATAATGACAAGAAGATAGTAGCATATATGATAGTATAAAAAACATTTTTTGCTAAAATTTGATTTCTAACTGTTGAAGTCAGCATAAAACTATTTAGTTTTTTCCCATAATAGAATCATGAATTGTATTTGGCACACTAATATTGCATTTCATATACTCAACAGAGAAAAGATCTGGGAGAAAAGTGAGAGAGGTGAATTGAAAGATGTTATATTTGAAGGTGTTATGAAGAAAGTTAAGGACTTCTTTGAAACAGTTGATATTATTTGATCAGTATCATTTTGGTTGGCTTCTGTTGAAGTAGTCACTAAAGTACCTTCTCTTAAAGACATAACCATCATTTGGAGAAAGGCATAGACGATGGGGAAATCTTAAAGTTTATCAAAATGAAGTAAGTAGGAAGCTGGGAAAGAACAAAACATGACCCCAAAAGATCTTAAAACACAATAATGGAACAATCTTTTTTAGATGAATTTTACTGGCAATAAAATGTAAAAGAGCAAGAAATTGTTTTTATTCTCAGGACAATGTCAGAAAGGTTAGTGCTATTATGATCTCTGATCTCAAAACTAGAGGTAGAAATTATCTCGGAAGAGGGCATAAAGGAAGATTAGTCACATAACAAAAAGACATAAATATTACTTGATGGAAGTGTAATTGGTGTAAGAGGCTAGAATAATGCTTATATGGAAAAATCTGGGAGTTTTAGTGAACTGAAAGGTCAAAATGAGTCTGAAAGGTTATGTGCAACTAAAACTAGTGAATCCATTCATAGAACCCAGAAAGAGGGTGTTATGAAATTCATACATATAAACACATATGTATACTTTTGTACATTTATACATACACACTATGCATGTGTATGTGTGTATACTGTTGAATAGGTATATTGTATTGTATATGTGTGAATACATCCATCTATATAGCTATATCTAATCATTATCTATATACTGGATTTGAACAAAGAGAAAACAGAGACCATTATCCCAGCAAGGTATCCTTTATTAGCAGGGGAAGCAACCTGGTAATAGATTAGTCTTATTGATTTTGCTCCATTTTGTGCCATAAAACAGGAGTGAGAGCTGCCTAGGGTTATTTAATGTCTAGATATGTCTTCCTTCTGATTGGTCTGACACACATCACTGCTGATTAGTGATCCCTATTTTTTGACATTTTAATGAGAAGGTAATCTATGACTTCACAGTTCTTCAGGAATTGAGCCTTATGCATGTGATAAGTTCAATCACTAATATAACTTTTATTTAGTCTGCAAAATAGTAACAAATTCAGATCAATATGTTAATATAATTCCCACTTGCAGCTTATTAAAGTAATCTAGATGCCTTGGTATTAACCAAATGGTTAATTCAGTATTGCAATAGTAAACTTCTACTTTTACTATTCTGAAAATAGGAATTGTTGCTTCAAATAATATTGTATATAATTGCAATAAATTAACTTACAGATGAAAATATATTAGGGTCTTCTACAATTTATATACAAGACTTTAACAAAGCATTTCTTTCTAAAAGTGTTTTCCTTTCTTAAAAACAGCAATATACTATCCTGATTTAAAGGAACAATAACTAAAACCTTCATTAAATGCATCAGTTGGGAAATTGTGAAATTATAGATAAATGTTTCTTTTTCAGCCTTAAAGAAAAATAAATCTTTAAAATTAGAATTTATCAAAACTAAGTTGTTCTAAATTACTTTTAAATATCATAAATAAATCAATAAATCTCAAAAACAAAATGAATCTCTAATTACTACAAAGTTTTTAAGTAATACCTTCCTTTAGCCAAAAGACATATACAATCAGAAGGGGTCCAGTTTTTCTAAAAGAGGATTCAGGGAGAATCCTCTTAATTAGTTAGTCTTATAAAAAAAAATTTATCAAAGTTTTAAAATTTACTCAATATAGTTTGTCTTTAAGTATTTCACAAGAAATAATAGCTCCAAATAGCTCAGTTAATGATCTCATAATTTTTACAAGCAATAGCTAAGTCAATTTTCTTTTAGTATCAGAAAAACTTAGTTTATAATTTTTTAAAATACTATACTTTTAGTTTAACCCAAATTTTATTTATTTTGAACAGCACAACTTTTAATCTCACAATGGCTAGATTATAATATCAATTTTTCTCACTAATAACTTTAATTCCTATGATTGCTTATCAAATTTCACAATATGAGAAAAATTTAGGAAGATATCAAAACAATACCATAAAAATAATATGCATACAAAACTTGAAACAAAACTGCTTAAATAAGTTACATACTTTTCCAATTTACTGTGCATAGACAATCAACCCATGTAAAATTAACAAGTATGAAACAATTACACCTAATTAAGAAAATAATAGTGGTTTACAATTATGCTTGTGCTATGCTAGGCAGTATGTTGGTTCCTTTATAATCATAAGAAATAAATAGAGGTAAGATAATTTTGTTTGAAGTCACTCAGTTAAATTAAGCATTTTCCCCAATATGTCTTATTACCAAACAGTATGAAAAATTATGACATCTTAAACATCAAATTAGGAGAGACATATTTCACTCAATATGTAACCAAAATAAATTCAATTACATCTAGATCTACTTTCTAAATGTTATATAGGAGCACAATTTGTAATTTCAATTAGCTAATATTCTATTCTGCCCAAGAGCTATATGTGTATGTATATACATGTATATGTGCATATATATTGGCGTGTACACACATTTTTATTTATTTATTTGTTTGCTTTATTCATTTATTTTGGGATTCACTATTTCTAGTCAATTATATTATCAAAGATTTTTAAAGAGACTGTACAGAAAAAGGAAAGTTGAAATATTTGGTTTCCAAAGATTTTTAATCTAAAAATTACTCAGAAAAATATATAAAGTTTAACAAATGGTTTTAAAATTTTAAGATTTCATATGACATTGAAAGACTTCTCATGGATTTTATTCCTGAAAGTTTGGATTAAGGTTAACTACAGAATGGTTTTTTTGGAATTCATCTACTTCAGCTGAAATTGGAATGCCAAATTTTGATTATCAATTATTTCTACTTGACAGAATAAAACTTGCTCATATATTCATTAATATGCTTAAATCCACCTTTCATCTTAATAACTCTTTTATGGTTCAAAAATCCAGTCTTTTATATTTTTCATTTTTCCTCCTTTCCTCATTTTCTTTCCACAATTTTCTTTTACATTTCAGTCATACTCTAGATTGATTTTATTCCACTGAATATTTTCTTAATGATTTTTATCACATGTTGTTTAAGTCAATAATTTATTAAAATTTTTCTAGCAACACAATAATTTTTAAACTTGTATCCTTTTTTGACTAATGTGTCCATCATTCTTACCCTTAATTTCTTGCAATTCGGATCTTCCCTAAAAAGATAGAAGTTATTTTTAACCTTTGCAAACATTTTTAGCAACTTACAAAACTTGGTTCATTCAAATTATAATCAAGTTTTAGAAGACTTGCCCAAGGCCACACAGGTAATTAATTAAGTGCCTGAGACGGGATTTGAACCTAGGTACTCCTGGCTCCAAGGCTGGTGCTTTATCCACTACGCCACCTAGCCGCCCTTCAGGTTATTTTTAATTGCATGGTGAGGAAGACATTTATTGATTTAAAATAATCTATAATAAAACAAATAGAAGCCTCTTTTAATTTGTAGTAAAATTCTCAATTTTCATAGGATACATCCCAATTCAAAAAACACATTTTACATTGATTGATGCTTCATTTTAACCTTTATGATCTTTAAAAACCAAATAAGATATTCTAGTCAAACCCAGTTACTTGTTGACTTTTCTGGCTTTTTATTAGCAAATTAAGTGCCAGCATGACTTGGAAGCCTTTATAAATCTTATTAATATGTTCCCAGAGTAGGATGGGTGGCAATGGCAACTGGTTCATGTTGTAACCTGATTCTGCCTCAGATCACACAGATTCTATAATTTCCAAGGCTAATTTTTTTTTCAATTGAGCTGCCTTGTGGAAACAAATTTTTCTCTAAGGGAAAAACCACTTCTCAGTGGTTCTAACTCAGGTAGTTAGAAATGAACTGAGCTCACATTAGCCTCATCAGGAGAAAAAAAGTTTAAAGCTTGGAAAAGCTTGTTGGAAATCCTTACCATATATTACTCTGAAGGACAGGGATGGAGAATTTAAAAGGATTCATAACTTACAGGGTGATCCCACAGAACATGGCTACCTCCCCTAGTGGGAAAAGGGACAACAATGAGCAAATGGTACTGAATGCTCCTGATCTTCCTCGGAATATTTCTAAAGAACTTTGTTGTCCCTTGTTTCTCAACATCTGCACAAAAGTCAGGCAAGTCTTACATTAATTTTTCCAATACTCCAGCTTCTTGCAGTAGTGACAAGACCTGGGCTATTGGTCTTTCACTAGGCCACAAGTGGTCACTCACCTTTGAAGAAAACTATCTTCCCTCTCATCCTTTATCCTAAACAGACACAGTTGTTGAAAAACAACTACTAGAAAAACAGCTTCTAGAGTGAGAAGAGCTTTATAAGTTTCACATGAAGAAGATTTAGCATACACTCTCATTCTAGAATCAATAAATCACTCCTGGTTTGATGTCTTCTTAATTTTTAAATTTCTGTTTTAAGGTAGTTCAATTTAGTTCTGTACAAAGAGTCCCAGCAGAATCAGAATAATTTTGGATCATGTTAGTCAGATAACACTGGCACTAGAAATATTTATGGCCATCAGAGCTATAGTATTGTTGTCAATGGGATTTGGGGTAACCAGATAAGTCTAGTGATTTGGGGGTCACTGAAAAGGCAAATGAATTTGCACACTTTTGGGAATGTTATGAAATATAGTAAAGAAAACAGGTTAAAAAACTTATCCTCCAAAAGGGACAGCAAACACTTAAGACAGAGTGGATAACAAAAGGCTAGGCTAGATTGTCTGGTAGACAGAGAGAGGTAGATAGGTAAAGAGAGAAAGACTTAAGGAACAATGTGGGTGAACAGCCCTGAGCAGAGGTCCAGCTCAGCTTTTACAGCCTTGCCCCTTATCTGGGCACTGTGGACAAAAGGGGAAATCCCCCACCCCATGTGACTGGAACAAGTTAGAGGATTGAAGATTGGGGGTTAGAAATGAGGAAAACAAATTTTATATTAAAAAATGAAACAATAGGAGTCAATTTACATCTCAATAGCAAGGAATTTCCACCCATTTAACAAGATTTAACAGCATTTAAAATTATAGAATTTTGTTTTTGCTATATTCATAATTCTCTACATCATTTCCCCCCTCAAATTATTCAGGATCTAGATTCTTCTGGGTCTTTCAGAGGCCATTTGGAGATAAATGCATTGCAGTGAGAACTCCATTGAGGTAGGGTCCAGAGAATGATTGTTATCCAGACTGACGCAACTGACTGGCATCCTGCAGAGACTAGTCTTGGAGATGTACAGCTGGTAAATTAGAGAAGCAAAACTCAGAGGAAAAAAATCTGAGCAAAGGAAAAACAGAAAGTGATGATTTAACAGAGAGTGCTATTTAATAGAGAAAGTTACTTAACAGAGGCCCAATAATTAGGGGAAAAAATAGGTCTGTAAAGAGCAGTAATTATACTTTATGATCCTAAACCAGTATCAGAATACTTTTCATAAGAACATGGGTTTCAATATAACACACACTGATTAATGGATGTCACATTAAGTTGTAACAAAAAGCTCAAGAATAATATAAACAGATGTACTGAATAAATATTTTGAAACTGCATGTATGCAATAAGTAATTTGCAACAAAATTTTCTATTTCAACTTAAGTCATGTATACAATGAACAAAAATTCTAGTTGAAGAATGGATTTCTCCTTTAAAGCAGTTTAAAAAATAGGCTAACATTATCCTGATATTTCTTTTTCCTTAAGGGAACTTCTTGTGATAAAGGATCACATCACATGTTAAAAAAAAAAGCCAAGACAAATTACTTGCTAATTATTAAAAATTTAGAAGACAGAGTTCCAATGACTCACTCTTGTGTGGGATAAATTTACCCTAAAAGAAATTCTCGGGGAGACAAAGTCTGAGCAAAAGAAAGTTTTATTGCTTTTCTCAAGAAAAGGACAGATTCATGATCAAGGAGCTGTACCCAAAGGACAGACAAGTAAGATTATATAGGTCCTAACCAAGTCTTCAAGTCAATTAACACGTGAATTATTAAATTTTACAAAATAATATTTCCATTATCATATTTTGCATGAAACTACCAATCTCTTCTAGAAGGAGTCATAATTTGTGTTATTTCCTTTATTATCCCTTCAAAGCCATCACATCTTAATTCCAAGTTTTAACATTACAGTATTCAAATAGCTTATATGTTCACAAGAGATAGTTAAATAATTATGTTTACAAAGACATACACA
Source organism: Macrotis lagotis (assembly GCF_037893015.1). NCBI lineage: Eukaryota > Metazoa > Chordata > Mammalia > Peramelemorphia > Peramelidae > Macrotis > Macrotis lagotis. The sequence continues at coordinate 303,537,157 of NC_133660.1, read as the reverse complement.
GAACTGATAAACCAAACAATGAAAAAAGAAAATGAGAATTGTCAAGGATTCAATTTTATTATAATCTTTAAAACCCCAATTAACGGTTATTCATTCCATGGTTGCTAGGCAATGTTACAAGACTTCAAATTGATACATATTAACCATAATTTTCTTAGGCTACAAATGGAATAACAAGGTTAGTTTACAAATGAAGTTTTACCCTCTAGGATCTTACCAATAATCTATGGTTTGGATGGTATCCTTACAAATGCCAACCCTGATATAAAATTTGGGGGCATTCTATACGGAAAGAATGAAGAGGAATAAAAACTGAATTAGGTAGCCAATGAGATTTCACATAGATGATATGGTTTTACAATACGATTTACAGAACTTCCAAATATTTTCCAGCTCAAAGGTGACTAAATTACTCTACGCTTTAGCAGAGACCTTTCCCATCAAAGCTTTCCAGTTCCCTTTTTTAAGCAACTTTAGGACAGGTTCTACCAAGAAGAATTCACAGAACTTGAAACTAGACAATAGTAACTAACTGACTTATGTCAGGCACTTTATAATCACAAAGAAATGATGAAATAAGTCATTCAATCCAGTTAACAAGTTACAAATAACTATTTTTTTGTAAACCAAAGAGAATACTTAAAGTCTCAATTTAACATAGATTGAATATAGCTATCAATCAATATTGGACTAAAAAACTTAGTTCACCAGTAAGCACAAAGCTTGTAACTTCCATACTTTGAAATGCAAGCACAAATTGTGATGTTTAATTTCTAATTTAAACCTGATTTAAAGGAAAATAAGCTTTGCATTTTCTAATTGAGATCAAATGGTATTAAAATTCTCTAGTAAGGAGACAGATAGGTTCAAATCTTATTAATTACTTAATTTTAAATTAGCCCTTTTAAAACAATTAAATCCAAAACTTAAAATAAAAGAATAATATTTTAACTCAGAAAATTAGGATCTATTTCAGATCTGAATTACACACACACACACACACACACACACACACACACACACACACACACACACACACAGGTTTTAAACACAGATACAGAGACTGAGACAATTAATTCTGTTTGAACAACGGTCACATTTACCAAGGTGAGAATTTTGAACACTCTGGCCAGCACCAAAATCTCAAATACAGAAACATTTTCCCATCTCTCCAGACCAGTGGAGAGATATGAAAATGTCACACATATATTTATATTATTAATTTTTGAACAGTATTTTGAACAATATTGAGACCTCATAGAGGCTGATCCAAGCTGATCTAGAGAGATTCAGTGTGGTTCCTTTTGTGATATTGCCAAATTGTTTTTGATGGGATTTGGCGTAACCAGATAAGCATAGAAATTTGGGGAGCACTGAAAAGGCAAGTTTGTGGTGGTTTTGTTGATTGGATCCCTAATCTTAGCTTCTGATTGACTCATTTCCAAATAAAACAAAAACCAGAGGATGTAAATATCTGAAAAAAACCTGTCCATGGGACCTTCATTCCCCCAGAGTAAAACTAAGAGATAATTCTGAACTTGATGAAACAGTGAGAGTTTGAGTTAGAGCAAGGATTTGGAGAGTCAATAGATTTCTCTCCTTTTCAAGGCTGCAACATCTTTCTAAGCATAAACTGCTCTGGTATGGAAGTCCCCTTCACAGATGTGTTGAGAGGGAGCCTATTTCTTTCCAAGTCACCTGTCTATATCCAAGTCACCTGTCTATATCCAATCATCAGGCACAATATGTTAAAAAAAAAACAAGTTATTCTAAGTTTATTCTCAAATAAGACCAAGAATTAGGCTAAACAGGAGAGTTTATTATTTCTCTAAAACTTATGAAAACATGGGTGAAAAGTCAATAAGAAACTGGATCCAAAGTGAGAAGTTTGGAAGGCATTTTTATAGGAAATAGACCAAAAAAATTATAATTTTTTGGCTATAGACAATGAAATTACATATATTTCATAAAGACATCTAAATACATTATGATCTTCTTCTCTGAGTCATGATGTTTACTTCAGAATGCAACTAATAGGGAATTCAATAGTCAAGAGGAAAAATGTCTCAATCTGACTCAGGATAATTATACCTTATCCGATATGTTACAAACTACATAAAACATGGGATTCTCTCTCTCCTTCCTTCCAGGATATTTTATGAACCCCTGTGATGATGAAACAATGGGTAATTTTCAGGTGGTATCAGCAAGACATTTTCATCTATAGAGATGACCATGTTTATGTTTGAATTTCTAACTGTTTTCAGAGGCAGAGAATTTTGATAAGGAATAGAAATTTAAACCACATATATACATACACACATGCACATTTATATATATCTATATACATATATGTTCTTAATGTATATATATACCAACTTACGTACAAATATTTATATAAATTGAGAGATAAACATATATTCATAGATATCTATATATTGAGTTTATGCATATCTCTCATTTTTATAGCATTTCCTAAAAGAAACACTGCCCCCTTACTCTTCTACTCTACTTTTACTCCCTAACTTGACCCCCTAACACACAATCTGCTGCCCTCCCAAAAATCCTTCCCTTACACATTTTTCTATAACTCCATTCCCCATTGATCTACACACCCTTCTACATATCCCCTTTTTCCTGTTCTTTTACCATCTGACCCAGTAGCCTCCCTAACCCATGATAATCTTTGGGTATTATAGGTGACAGTATATAAAGAGCTGGACTTGTCATCAGAAAAATAAAAGCTTAAATCCTGTCACAGTCACTTATTATGTAACTACCAGACCAGGATAAAGTCACTTACACACGATTTTCTCATGTTAGAGATAATTATATCACAACATAGTGTTCTTATAAAAAATTAAATAACACATAGAAAAGACTTTGCACTCCTTTAAACACTGTAAAAATGATTAATGTTTTGTTGAATTATCCCATAGGAACTGGATTTATTTGACCCACTTAGGAGGAATTCTTACTAGAGGACACCCATTGGATATACAATGATCCAAAGATCATTGTGACAGTGCCCCAGGAATAAATCAGCTTATTATGAAGACACAATGTATGACTCTAGGCTACAGATTATAAAGACATTTGGGGAGTGTGTGTGTGTGTGGGGGGGTTATATGTTTTCCTTCTGAGAAACTGCTTCAATAAACCACTTATTTGGTTGCTCAATTCATTTGTCATCAATAACCACAAGATTTACCCTAATCAATGTAATATTCTAATAATAAAGTCCTTTGGAATTTGTTCAGTTTCTAAATGTTTTAATCTTCAGTACCACAAAAGAAAGAAACAAACATAATCATGAATCTTGAGTGTGAACCTGACATTCTTTGCTGCAGTCAGATAAAACTAATAAAATTCTTGTTTGACAATAAGGAAGATTTTTAAGATATTTAAAGTTGTTTTCAGTTTCAAAGCTCCTATTAGAATTCTTCAATGAGTATTTATGAGGCAGATTTATATTTCAAGAAAGTCAACAAATAGTTATTACATATTGACTACATGCCATGAAATGGGTTAAATTTAGAGATACAAAAAAGAAACAAAACAATTCTATCCCTATTGTCATAAAGTTAATTTTTTCTAATGTTGGAGAAAGTATTCAAATGCATGTGAGAAAACATACATACATGTAGACACATATTTACATATGCACATATTTATATACATACCTATTAGATACATACATGCATATTTCACACATATATAAAGAGAAGATAATATAAGAAGGAATGAACTAGTGGTGATGGGGGGGAGTATAGGTAAAAGCATCCTATTGAAAATGAAATTTTAGATTAATCTTGAAGAAAGTCAGGGAAAGTTGTAGATTGAGATGCGTAGGCAGAAAATCTTAAATATGAAGGACAACACATGAAAAAAAATTGTAGTAGATCAATGAAATGAGTGGAACCAGCAGAACAATTTATATGACTGAAGATGTGAGAAAATGGATTTCTGGGAAACTAGGCTTAAAGATCAGTCTATGTGGGTTTCTTTTGTGAAGACCTCAGCCATCTCTGACTCAAAGAGGTTAAAAAAAAAGTTTACACTTTAATTCAATGAATGCACAAATGATTTACAAGATACTGTTAAAAATTCACAGGTTAAATTCTTTGGAGAAGCAGCAAGATAGTGAATTTCAGTAAAAGCAGTGGAGTAAAGTAAAGAAGAAATAGCTACAAACTGTACTGATGAGAATATCAAGGACAGCTAAGAGGGAGGAAAAGGTGAGAGAGGTTATTTGGGGGGACCATGCTCCCCCAGAGCAGGTTGCCTTCACAGGAAGACAAGCAACCAGGGGAGAAGTAGTAGAAAAGAGCAAAATTGTAGGAGAGTATGGGGGATAATGCTTCTCCAGAGTAGGCTCCACTAAAGGAGGACTAGCAGCTAAGCAGAGATGAAGTAATGAGATATATGTAGAGGAGGGGTGGTAGGTCAAAGACTTTATCCATTTAGACTAAGGCAGGGATCCCTTGTTTTGCTGATAGGGACTTTTGTGCCTGAGGGCAGAGATTTACCTGGAGTTCTTTCTAGGAGAGGCAAGGTACTAAAAATTCATTGACCTTGTCTCATAGCTTGGACAAGGGGATGGGGAGAAGGAAACCAAGATGCATGGTCAGGCAGAGAATACAAGTTAATAACTATAAAACATATCTCCCTCCATTATTTTCCTTCCTTCATGGCATTGCCAATATTATATACAAGTTGCCTTTCAAAGAATTTAGAACTAGGATTAGTGGTTCAATCAATAATCTTGATATTTGAAATTGTAGCATTTCACTCCCTTCCTTCCATAGAAGAGATCTACTTAAAATGCAAAAAGAGACATACCTGTTTGGGCATTGTCAGTTTAATCATTTGTTTTGGGGGTAGTCAGCTAGATGGTGCAGTGAATCAGGAGGACCTGAGCTCAAATCCTGACTCAGACACTTAATTGCCTAGCTATGTGACCTTGAGCAATTCATTCTAACCCCATTTCCTTAAATAAAAATATTTTAAAAAGTAATTTGTTTTGCTGGACTGTCAATGATTACTATAAATATTTCTTTTATCTTTTTTCCCCTTCAATTTGATTAGGCTCATAAGAAATACAGATTAAATATACACATGAAAATAAATGAACTTTTAGATATGAAAATTAAGAGATCATTGCTACCTGAATACAAAGATCAGTTGCAATTAATTGATGATATTGAAAGTATTGAATATGATGAAAAATCTAAGGAGAGGAAGAAGAGGCATTGTGAAGAATGTAAGGTGTTTGGCTTCTCCTAACCCCGGGGGGTAAGTCAAAAACTAGCTTTAACTACTGAGAGGTTGCCCCAGAGTCTCTGTCCTTGTCCTATGCACCTGCTCAACTAAATGTACATTCCCCTGTGCTAATTAGTTTAAAGATCAGGGCAGGGGAAACATTATTAGAGAACAGTATGGGGTGAAGGATATTATTTGATTGCGACCCCAACCAGTGATTGGCATGAAGAGAAGGAGCAAACAACAAGTATTTCAAACTACATATGAGATTGTATATTGTTAAAATTCTCTGGCTTTTCTCACTAGGAGAGATGGCCCTATGCCCAGTTTATTAATAAAAGCTACTTTAATCACTCTGAACTAAGTAATTATAATTACAAGTCATTGACAACAGGCATCAAAATATAGATCACTTTCTCAAGAAGTTTACCCTCCAAGGGGAGGGTAGATCTATAGAACAAAATTGTATAGCTACTGGGCATTGTCAGATAAAATGAGGTGATTTTTTTGCTTGTTTTTTTAAGGTGATGGTGAAATGGGCATGTTTGTGAGCAGAGGAACAAATAGACTCAAAATGAAATACTTGGTAGGTTAGAGTTTAAAGGATGGGAGTAGGAGAATGAAGAAGAACAGAACAGAGTAGAGGGAAGATGAGTAAAAGGAAATATAGACAAGGAGATGGGATGTAGAAATATAAGGAGAAGGTAATGGTTCTGTCATTTTTTCCCCAGTCATGTCTGACTCTTAGTAATCCTATTTAGAGTTTTCTTGGCAAAAATACTGGAGTGCTTTTCCATCTCTTTCTCTAATTCTTTTTCTAGATGAAGAAACTGAGATTAAAAGGGTCAAGTTATTTGCCCAGGGTCACTCAGGTAGTCAGTGCCCAGGGTCAGATTTGAACTCCTGTCTTTCTGACTCCAGTTGCAGCACTACTTTACTAGAGGATGACACCCTATAAATTGATGATAAAGGAAAGAAGCTTGAAACTTTAATGAGACACTTTACCAAAATAATGAAAGAATTTTTTCCCCAATTTATCTTGGATTTAAGATGTGGAAAGTAGTAGGCACTTTTTTATTCTCTTACTGGAAAAAAGTAACAAGAAATGACCAAGACAGGCATCGAAGCATTAATTGAAAAAAGTAATTGCTAAATTGCAGAACCACCTCTATTGTTCAAAAGTACCTAGAAAATGGATTTCTTTGAGTTAAGACATACAATTAAAATGAATGGTGGGTAAAATTCATATAAAAGGGATAGGTGAGGTCGAGGGTCCTATCACAGTTACTCTGGATCAGAATAAAACAATTATGTGTTTTGCAATATAAAAGAACTTTATTATTTCTACATGTTCTTATTATTTCCCCAGACTCATTTTAACAAGTACCACTTTAAAAAAAACAAACAAAAAATATTGAAACATTCTGTGCTATTCTTGTAAAGGTGGATCAAATGGGTAGAGAGATTGGAAAAATCTTCATCTCTTTCTTCCCTAGCTTTGATGGATTTTAGGTCCTTGTAAAAGGAGAATTTGTTGGGGAGAAGAGAAACTAGTGCATTACAGAAAATGAGAGCTAAAAGGTTACTCAGAAAGGTGGTACAGTTGATAGAGTGCTGAGTTTGAATTCAAGAAGACATGAGTTCTCCAAATCTGACCTCAGACATTTATTAACCATGTTGAAATATGATTTTCTTTCTCTCAGAAATGTTTCTCTATCAAAACCCAGGTCCTATCAAACAAAAAAATGTAAAAACCTAAAAATATAAAGTTTAAATAAAATGACAGAAAATATAAGTTAGACATTTCTGTTTATTCTCTAAGACCTTATTTCTAAACCTTAAGGTGAAAGTCATTATGAAAAAGTCCACTCTGAACTAAGAGAATAACTTTTATGCAAAAACAGAGAATAGGGAAAATCAGTGACCTCATTCATGACCTAACCATTAAAGTTGCACAATATCTCTGTCCAAAACTCCTGCTCAAAAGCTATCATCCTTGAAAAATACTATCTGATGTCTTGTCTTATCTGGCAGGATGCATCTCCATCCATCCTGATCATTGTCCAGCTGAGTGTGTGATTAACATGGGAGAAAGCATGTATGAGTCTTAATTTCTTACTAGTTTGGCAAAGTGAATGATATGACAGCTGATACTTTCTAACAAAATCAATCTTTTCCCAGGATTATAGTTTTGAGGATCTTTTACTTTGATGTTATCCTCCATTTTGATCAGAGCTGACATCCTTTCAATTATAGATCAACTAGAGGTGGAGAAAAAACTATGAGGGCTATAATGGAGCGAAAAATCGTATCTCTTAGAGACCCAGGGTAGCTAGAAGAATGAGTAGGCAACAAACTTGAGATCTGTCGGTACTTGAGAGGGGCATAGGGATGGATCACACATATATAGAATCAAGGGGAAAGTTACAGAGATTGAAAGGGGGCAGTCCTCTTTTGATTAAATAACTCATTCAATTAAACACAAGAGAAAACAAATAGCCACAAAATTCTTGTCCATTTATTTTTCTTCTGGAGTCTTTTTGATGCAGTTCCATGGTTTCATAGGTCCTATTTAATTCAGGTTACTTGTAGAAATTTTCCTTCCTAGGAGATTTTTCATTCAACTTTTAAACAGATCAAAACTTGTCTTTTCCAGGAAATATAACTGAAACTGTTTAGATTGTGCCAATTTATATTTTTACTTGCATCCATCATGTTAATGTACACAAAAAATTCAATTGAAAATAGAAATTAACTTAGTTTTGTTTTTGATGTTATTGTATTCCTTTTATTTATTTATTCTTGCATTTGGAAATTACTAGTCTATTCAACAAAATTAACTTCCAAAAAAATGAGAATTCTACTGCAAAAGTGAGTTTTTAAAAAAAATCTACTAAATTAATTTGAGCTTGTAACAATATAATAATCACTTTATAACAAAGAGAATCCAATAAGTAACTTACAAACAAAATAGTTTTAACCTTTTACTAAAACTCCTTGTCTGAAAATGTATTTTCTAATTTAAAATATTTTAAAAATAGACTACAGAAACATATTACTGACCTGCTATAGAGCACCCTTAGCCTTGCCCTGCCTTAGACTTGCCTTGCCTTGCCTTGCTTTGCCTTAGCTTTGCCAACAGATGCCAAAAGCACACACTAACCTAGTTGACTACTAGAATAAGGCACACATTGTTAAATTTGATTTTAATATTTAAACAACTGACATTATTATAGAAATTTATCATAAAGATCATGGATATAAGAAAAGAAAAAAAGTCTCCAATTATTTAAAAGTCAATTTCTAGGCAGAGATCATGTGGATAGCCAAATGCCTTAAGTCAGACTTTAAGTCTTCCAGGTAAAACATTTTCAAATGTCATATCTAGGAAATCAGATCAAAAGAGTCCAAACTCAAAACATGCTGAACAGCTGCTGTTATTCGAGTCCTGTCACCTACAGTATCATATCCCAAACCCATAGCATTATGGACCTCATTAGAACATCGGTCCAATAGCATTTTCTTTGCTGATCATACATGGAGTCAGATAGAATAATGTCAATTCAACTGTCCCTTAAGATCTTAAACAGTAAATTCCAAATAATCAGAATTTCAGATAAGTTCAGTTTATAAGGATTAATTAATTATAATATTAACATTAAAACAAGAGACTATCACAAATTATTTTATTCATGTTCAGATAAGCATGAGTAGAAAAGTTTCCAGAAACCTTTTTCAAATTAGAACATCTTTAGGTGACTTTAAAATAATTGGCATATAATTTTATAGATGTTTACATTTCAGATGTAACAAATAACATAAAATACATTAGATTCCAAATAAGATGACATATGAATTGCTACCCTTCACCAAACAAAATGTTTCCAAACCGAAAACTCGTTTTCTTAGAACAAAGCAACAAAGAGGTTTTCTTAAATTTAATGAGTTTCATAAGCATATTCCTTTGTATCAAAATATACTCATAACAATCTCAAAAAGAAAATGAGAATTTACAAGAACTTAAACTTATACAAGATGATTTCAAAATACCAATTTAACTCTTCCTTATGCCATGGAATGGCAACAAATTTAGACCAAAACAGCATGATCCCTTGAACTTGCAAGTACAGTCACTTTAAATGCTTTTTAGTTTTATGTTTTATGTTTTTTTGCAAGGCAATGGGGTTCAAGTGACTTGTCCAAGGTCACACATCTAGGTAATTAGTAAGAGTCTGAGGCCAAATTTGAACTCAGGTCCTCCTAACTCCAGAGCAGGTGCTCAATCCACTGTGCCACCTCACTGTCCCTTTAAATACTTTTTAATTTTAACCCAATAGCTAAGTGAATTAGTAGTGCAATTATAACTTCCCATTTTCTATGAAAACTATAAATAATATCATCACATTTAAATAAGTAAGTTTATAAATTTGAACATTTAATAGACTTTATAGAAGTCACATTAAAACAAACTTTTACAAAGCAGTCTCTTTCTGAGTGTTTCTCATTTAAAAATCAGTGATAAATACCCCTGATGTTAAAAGATCAAAAACAAAGCTTCATGAAGTACATTGTGATATCTCTTTTAACATTAACTTTTGATTAGAATGAAACCCATATGATATCTTTAAATTAACTTAAATAGTCATGAGATTTAGTTTTTGTAGTTAACTGCACAATTTTGCCCCCCCAAATATTTAGTTTATTAAGAGTTTCTATCCTTACTAATAATCCTAGCACTTATATTTAACAATATTTTTAGGGGTTTTTTTGCAAGGCAAATGGGGTTAAGTGGCTTGCCCAAGGCCACACAGCTAGGTAATTATTAAGTGTCTGAGACCGGATTTGAACCCAGGTACTCCTGACTCCAGGGCTGGTGCTTTATCCACTGCACCACCTAGCTGCCCCATAATATTTCTTTAGGACACTGAGAATACCATGATCACAATTAGGCATTTTAAAAACTTAAAAATTTCTTAAATTAGCATAACATACTTTTAGTAATGTAAAAATCTGCCCATATGAATTAATGTGCATGTGTGTATATATATATATATATATATATATATATGTATAGTTATCTATTTAAAAGCAATCATATAATTTAAACTTTAAATTTCTTAATTTACATAGTGCTGTTCTTTTTTCCTTCAGGACTAAAATTTGGATTTAAATGAAACCAAATCTAGACTTACAGTTCCTTAACTCCTGTTATTTCTCTTTTTTTTTCTTAAGTTGTTCACAGACTTTTAAAAACAAACAAACAGCAACAACAACAAAAAAAACTTTTTCTGTAGTGCCTAACTGAAAACAGTTAATATCTGAACAGAATTTTTCAGGTTCCATCCCTTATTCTTTAACCAATCATTTGATTATTTCATAAGAACTCACCAAACCAATACAGTGATAACTATCATAATACTAGAATTCAATATACTCTAAGCATGAGCACAACCTAAACCATATCAGATCTGGATTAAGCATTCCTGAGAAGATTTCATAACTCTCTTTTGTTTATTGTTCTAATACATACACTAATATACTCACTCACATATCATTTTTAAAATGTACTCATGCCTTCTTCAAATGTTTAAAACCATCTCACCAATATTTCAAATCTTGGTTCAGAAAACTCAACCTGTCATAACTTCTTTGTTTTTAGTCTTTTCTATTCCATTCCCAAGTCTTTAAAAATCAATTTTATTACTTTAATTTTTATTCTTTTTTAATATACTGTCTATTTAAACATATTTCGGACTATTTGTTCTTTGTAACAAACATTACTATTTTTTAGCAATATGGTTATCAACAGTTCTAACTCTTATAACCAAACAGTAATCAAATATTTTACCTTCTCTATCATACTAAATCTTTTCTTTATTATAACTTAATATGTCCCTTAATAGATAAAACATAAACAAAATTCTCTTAAATATGTTTTTTAACATTTTAAACTATTCACAATCCAGTAACAAAATTATTTCAAGTTACTTTATCAATTTATGAAGAGTAATAAGATATTTCTTTTAAAATACAGATTTTAAAAATATATTTAAGCTTCACAGATAATTCACATCCAAATTCTAAATGTCTACAATATACCTTTAAAATTAAGAAAACATTTTACATAAAACAATTCTTATTTTGTAACCTTTAAAATACCCAATTAAACCTAAATATCTCTTTTATTTTGAGTGCTATTTTATTGAAACAAACTTTGAAATCAAAATGGCAACCAGCCTGTGTTACCTTTTTTTTAGATTTACAGAGAAGCAGAATTGAGGGATCTGGGAGGAAAGCCTCCAATGTGATCAAGAGGAGAGAGAGAGAGAGAGAGAGAGAGAGAGAGAGAGAGAGAGAGAGAGAGAGAGAGAGAGAGAGAGAGAGAGAGAGAGAGAGAGAGAGAAGAGAAGAGGAGAAGAGAGAAGAGAGAAGAGAGAAGAGAGAAGAGAGAGAGCTGCACAGCCAAGTTGTCAGAGAAGAATTTAAGAATGGAATGGGTCATTTATACCTAAACTAGGAATAGGTAAAAACAACTCTCCCTTATTCTAATAGAGAACTCTTTATTTCCCATTTTATAACTTTAAAAAATCAAAGAAATAAAAAAGCAAGAAGAGAAAATACAATTTGCATTAGGAGATCATAGACGACCAATTCAAACAATAGATAGAATAGAAATCACTCACCTGGGCAATTCACTTTCTGAGAGAAGGGGAGATGAAGGCAGCAAGATGCTGGCTCATCAGGAGAGAGGAGTGAGGAGAGGAAGGGGAGATTGACCAATCAGGACAAAGAGACATGACAGCAACCTGACCAAGCAAAGAGGAGAATTTGATCCAATCTATACCCCAAAGAATATCAATTTAAACAACCTACAAAATACACAAATTGAGTCTGAGCATCTCAAAACAAATTCTCGTACTAGAGATGTACCAGATACTCCAGGGAAAATCCACTTTGCTCTCACACTAGAAGGTCCCAAAAACAACACAAAGACAACAGGGAGCCAGAAAAAAAAGAAAGAAAAACCCTTATACAGATACTCTACTAAACTGTTGAAGATCTAATATACTAGGCCACTTTCTGAAGCAAAAGTGCCCCACCTTGGTCCAGGAAGAAGTCTGCAACACCCAGTTAGCTAGGAAAAAAAAATCATAAAAATTCAAATTCACCAAAAGAACAGGTAATTATCTAAACTAGAGGTAAACAGAGAATATTTAATTTCAAAATAAAGAAGTTGAGTTGAAAAACTCATAGCCTCATCTTATTCCAAGTTCAGTTTTGACTAGGCTCAAAATCTGTACTAACTTTTTTTGGGAGATCCCATATCCAGCATTGTTAAAATCTATTCTATCCTGTTTCCAAGTCAGTATTATCTAAACCCACATCTGTCAACTACAATGCTAGTTTGGAAAAGAGCTGGGATTTGAAGAGTTACAGAGCTCTTTCTTTCCAGGTAGTATGTCTGCATTCAGACTGAAAACTTGTCCCTTCTCAAAATTCCTATCTATCTATCTATCTATCTATCTATCTATCTATCTATCTATCTATCTATCTATATGTCACAGGCATCAAGAAGTGTAAAAACCTTAAAAATATCAAGTCACAATAAAATGACAAAAATATAGGTTAGACATTTTTTAAGTTTTATTTTCTGGAATTTACTTATTAACTTTCAGGTGAAGGACCTTACAAAAAGAATTACCTTGAACTGGGAAAGATTGGATCTTTATGCAAAAAAAAATAGGGAAAATCATTAACCTTCTTAGTGGTCTAACCATGAAAGTTGTACAAGATTTCTGCCCCAAACTGTTCCTCAATGATTGTCATGCTTGTACAATACCATGTGAGCTCTTGTTGTCTCTTCCTGGCAGGCAGGATATATCTACCATCATCCTGATCATTGCATTCCTGAGTTTGAAATTAATACAGGAGGAAATAGCTTTGAGTCTTAATTTCCTACTAGTTTGGCAAGGTGAGTGATATGAAGACTGAGTACTCTCTAAAGAAATCAATCTTTTCACTACAATTATAGTTTTGAGGCTCATATATTTTGATGGTCTAAGTTGAATTTTGGTTTAGGGGTATTTTATGCGAATTTTGATGCTATGTATTAACATAATAAAATCTTTAACTTCTAGAATTTCTGTAATATTATTTAACAATTACTGATCACCTGAAGTGAGAATGCTACTATTTCTTTATGACATCTATCCAAAATTTTAGAGATAGTGAACATTTATTTTCTATGCCTCTTCCATAATAAATATCTCCAATTATTTCACAATTCAAAATATTTAGTTTTCTTAATTGTATTATGTTTCCCAAGATATGGACCTGACCAAGATGAACACACTTTCATATGTGATCTTATCAGGATAGAATCCACCAGGAATTGGTATTCAATTATTAGTTGAATATTTTATCTCTCAGTATAGAACTAAAATATCATTGGTACAGAAAAATGTGTATATTCTAAGTATGGGAGTACTCAAGAAGTTGATAATGAATCCTCACTGTGACATCAGACCTGGTGGTGTCATATGTCTCAACACCTGAGTATCTTGTTCTGTATAGGTATGTAAGGAATATATGTGTGTATGTGAACACACTCATTGTGAATGTGCATATCTAAATATGTGTAAATATATATGCACGTATATAGATAGAAGTGTATTGCAAAAATATGTATATACACACATACATACACATGAACATTTGCATTTATGTCAATATAGAGGGATACAAAGAAAGTTAGATATAGATAGATATTGTATTGAAATGTTGAATTACTGGCAAATAGATAAATACTCCACCCATATATGATTCATGTCTTTAGTTACTCCCCTGTTCTCTAAGAATTAGGATACGATCCCTAAAACAATCCCTGCCCCAGGGACATTTTCCTGACCCTGTCATTAAAATTAGATTTGGAACATCTCTGGAGATGTTGGATATGTTGGAAGGTCCATGTGGAAAGTGCCTTTTCCCTGGAGCCAAATTAATTTGAATGACTCAATGACAAGCATTTTTGCTGCTTTGGATCAAGTTTATCCCTTTACATATCGTAATAGTTCATCTTTCTTTACATTTCTGCTCTTTAATGGAATTCCTTCTACATGCAAAGACAAACTTTTTGAAAGACTGAGACAAGGGACATAATTTAAGAAAATAAGAACTTGCCAAAATCCATAAGGACCTTTTATAACTCTTGTTGGCTTAATGTAATCTACCCTGCTTGAAGTGGTTTAAATTGGCTGATTAAGGCAGAATCCTGAAGTACTCTATTCTCTAACAGTTTGCTTCTACTTTCAGTTTAGTGTAGAACAAAGTATAAGGCATTAATTTCCAAGACTAAAACAAAACCAAACAATTTGGCTCTCAAGACAGAGAAATATATTTCAGTTGAAACATTTATGAATGTATATGTATAAAAATTATTCATTGCTCAGGTAAGAGCACATACATCAAATTTAAGACCAAACAACTTGACTCTCAAGACAGAGGAATATATTTTAAGAAAACATAGGTATGGACAGTATATGCATAAAAATAATTTACTGTTCAGATAATGACATATATATCAATTTTATTTGGAAATAATTTTTTAATTTTCCTAATTAATATTTGAATGCAGAATTAGGAAAGGTAAAATATTGGGATTCAAGAATTAACCATCATTTACAGGTCTTTTAAAAAAAATTTTACTCTACCGTGCAAAAATATCAAAATTTTTATTTTACTTTTTCAAATGAAAATCAAAATGAAAATGTGATTCAAGAGCTATGATGTCTTATTTCATTTGATGTTAACTCTGAATATTTTTTCTTGTTTGATCATATGGTTATCTGTTTATTCTGGTTGTATTCATGTAAATTCAAGACTGTAAAATTATATTTTCAGTGGGTAATAGAGAAATTTACGTGATTACAGTTAATGAATTCTCCTTTAGTCTAAGTTGTAGCCATTTCTAATATAATGAATCTCTTTTTAATTTGATAAATTATGTATCTTTATGGGAAAACTATTAACCTTTGGATTAGTTTACAATCCTATTTAGGGTGTTCCTGACAAGATTAAAAGGTAGTTTTCTATTTCTTCATTTCATTTTACAGATGAAAGACTGAGTGAAATAGGGATGTGTCTTGCCCAGAGTCACAGAGTTGCTAAGAGTCTGAGTTCAGATTTGAATTCGTGAAAGATTCAGAGGTCTTTCTGATTCCAAAACCTGTACTCTATCCACTGAGTGAAATCATTGACCTGTGAGATAGTCCATTCTATATACAATATATTAATATATAAAAGTTTTCTTATTTTCTTGTATTAACTAGAGTATGCATAGTAGCTGAAAATACTATTTTATTTTATCCTTTCATCAATATTAATCGAATGAATGAATAAAATTATTCCTGATACAAACTGATACCATGAAAGGATAGGAGATAATTATTCAAATAGGGGTCAACATTCATTAAACAAATGCTTTATTAAGTAGATTTTGAGACATTAAAATATTTTCTGGAGAAACTAAAGACTACTAAAGAGCCAGAAGAGGCTTGTATGATATGTAGTGGTTACTTGATAAAATTATAATTTCTTAGCTATCACCTTAATGAAGACATTTTCCCTCGGAATAAGTAGTTGGCAAGACTAGAACACTGGACAGAAAAAAAAGGCTTCATCACTATCTCCTACTCAAGAGGTGAGTGTTCACAACAATAAGAATAATATGGTATGAAGGCGAAAGTCTTATAATGCTCTGTGATATGAATAATATTAATGAGATAACTTTGTCCAGTAGTTTTGTCGTGAATTCTTTTAATGATGTGAAGTTTGGAATTTTATTTATATTTCCTTGACTGAAGCACAATGACTTAAGGATAATAAAATAATTAATATGCATGCATGCATACATATCAATATATGCATGCATATATATTGATGTATAGATGTAAATGTACACACATGTATGTGTGCATTTATACACGCATGTATGTGTGCTAGTGAGTGCTTATATATGTGGTAGTTGACCATCTTTTAAAATATACACATATTAGAGTAAAATGAGTATGTTTTGGATACTTAGAATATTTTTATAAATTTATGCTCTGTCACATATCATATATAAACATATATAAGCATTTATTTGAGGGATTATCACAATTCATTTCATTTTATTTTATATAGATGAACTGAATGTTGATTTGTATGATATTTTCAGGGAATACTGAAGTAAATTTGGCAGAGCTATTTCCATTAAAGGACTGTGTAGGTTACAAAATATTTTATAAGTATTTTAAATTATAAGCATATTAAAATTTTCTATATTTAAATTATTTTATATATTATTCCAATTCAAGAATATTTTTCTGTGTACTCCAGTCACTGGTGCAAATCATAGTCCCTTTTATAACTTCCTAAAATATTCTTAAGGAAGTGTAATATAAAATTTTAACGGTATTATTTTTCATTGTTGGATTCACGATGAGATAATATACAACCAATAAATCCCAAGCACTTCATTCTAAACATTTTTTACTGTTTGACTTGCCAGAACTCATATTCTGTGGACTTAATCATCAAGCTACCAGAGTCATCTCGCTTCCAAAATAAGTGAAGAATTTTATTATTATTGTTGCAGATGTTAATTAAGATTATATAACGTTGATATTATGAAAAGTTTGTATGGTTCTAGATTTTCATTATTTTAATTTCATAATTATTTTGTAGCTAATGAAGACTGATAAAAATGAAAAGTTTTTATAACATCTGCTTTAATCAATTATTAGTCATGCTATTACTTGCAACAACTCTCAAAACCTTGACTTTGCATAGATTCCAAAGGCAAATGAATGGCTTTCAAAAGCTTGGGAATATGCACGTGCCAATTAATGGTGCAAAAACACCACTTGACATCAAAATATCTCTCATCCCTGTCATCGTTTTCTAGACAAAGAACACATATGCAATCAGGGAGATTCTTTGGGCTTGCTACTGATTATTTTCTTGAACACTACCCAGGGTTAAAATTTCATTTGGGGGATATGATCTTTAGCACCACAATAATCATCCCAGGATAAAATATGAATAAAACCATTCATTTTACCTATGCCCTATTGCTCATCATCAGAGCTTAGAAAGTAGCTTTATATTACTGTCTTAATTTTCCACTGATAAAGATTCCTGTTCCAAAAAGTGTTTGTGAAAACAAAATCGTTAACAGGAACTTCACTTTTAAAGTTGATCTTATTTCCCTCCATTCTAAATCTAATTAAAATATAATAATTTTCTTTACAGATACATTGACTTTTGACCTTTGCTCATACATTGCATAAAGGAAAAAAAATAATGGAAAACAGGAACAATGTGACTGAATTTATCCTCCTAGGACTCACTCAGAATCCTGGGATTCAGAAAATATTGTTTGTTTTCTTCTTATTCATCTATATAATAACCATGGGGGGCAACATTATGATTGTGGTAACAGTCATTTCTAGCCAGTCTTTGAGATCCCCCATGTACTTCTTCCTGGCCTATTTATCTCTTATGGATGCTGTCTATACCACAGCTATTTCCCCCAAAATGATCATAGACTTGCTCTATGAGAAGAAAACTATTTCCTTCCAAGCATGCATGTGCCAGCTTTTTGTTGCACACTTATTTGGGGGTGCAGAAGTCTTCCTCTTAGTGGTAATGGCTTATGACCGCTATGTAGCCATCTGCAAACCCCTGTATTACTTGGCTATCATGAGACGGCGTGTATGTATTCTCTTGTTGGTGGTAGCTTGGAGTGGAGGCTTCCTTCATTCAATGGTTCAGATCCTTTTAATTTTCAGACTCCCCTTCTGTGGCCCTAATGTCATTGATCATTTCATCTGTGATATGTACCCCTTACTGGAACTTGTCTGTGCCAATACCTATATCATTGGACTCTCAGTGGTTGCAAATGGAGGAGCCATCTGTGTTGTTATCTTTACAATGCTGCTTATCTCCTATGGGGTCATCTTACGCTCCCTGAAGACACACAGTCTAGAAAGTAAACGTAAAGCTCTTTCTACCTGCATGTCCCACATTACAGTTGTTGTCTTATTCTTTGTTCCTTGCATTTTCATGTATGTTAGACCTGTCTGTACCTTTTCAATTGATAAAACAATGACTGTGATTTTTACTATCATCACTCCTATGTTGAACCCCTTAATCTACACCCTGAGAAACAAGGAGATGAAGAATGCCATGAGAAAGCTCTGGAAGAGAACAAATGACCCAGTGGAATACTGAGGGTCCCAAAGGAAGCACAAAAGAACTTTTTATACTTAAGACTTGTTTTTTTAGGCAAAAAATGTTTAATGAAGAGACTATCTTTTCTGTCAGTCAGTCAATAGTCAAACGTTTATTTCATCATCAGTTGATTTTTTTGAAAACTCTTTCCTTAGACTATTATGGGTTCTTTAAAAAAGCTATTCATTTTATGCTTGGGGTATTTCTTCATGAGTAATGATTCTGTTCATTCCCTGAAGAAGAGAAATATAATCTATAACCAATACCTATCACAAGGTTGATATTGAAAATTGATTATAGATGGGAAGGCTTATATGTGAATATATTTCCATAATAAGTAAGTAAAATAATTTCTCTATTGCTTTGAATATGTTATCATAATCACATTAGTATATACAGTGCATATCAGTATATAACAGTCAGTAGGAATACATGGTTATATTTTTTCTATAATGTTGTGAGAGACAGTATGTTATTGTGAATAGAAAAATCCACCTCAGCATAAGATAGATGTGGGTTCAAATGTTGTTTTCACTCTTGAGTCACTACATTTTTGAATTACTTAGATAAATTTCTAATATCATGCTATAAAACTATTTGCCAGCTCCATGATAGTATACATTTCTTTAGTAGCTG
This sequence comes from Macrotis lagotis, assembly GCF_037893015.1. Taxonomy (NCBI): domain Eukaryota; kingdom Metazoa; phylum Chordata; class Mammalia; order Peramelemorphia; family Peramelidae; genus Macrotis; species Macrotis lagotis. The sequence continues at coordinate 303,517,984 of NC_133660.1, read as the reverse complement.
TTTCCATAGAACTGAAATAACAGGTCTAATATGCTATTCCCATCAACTTCAACAGGCAAGACCATGATCAAAAACTTCTAAAATTGTAACATCAAACATATAGATGACATATAGATGGATGAATATTTTGCTTTGCATAGCGGATGCATGTATACAAACAACACATTTATTGTGAGACAGTGGAGAGAACACTGACTGTCAATGGTCACAACCTTTGTTTAAATCATGTCAGCAATGTTTACTTCCTTTGTGATCTTGGGAAAATCATATAACATCATTGGGTCTTAGTTTTCTCACTAGTAAAGAGGGACTTAAATTAGATGATTTTCTGCAGTTTTAATTATGAAGCTATAATTTAAATTTAGATTAAATTATAATTTACCTTCAAATTTAAATCAATAAAATTTAAATGAGCTATGATTAATCTAGCTAGCTATCCCTCATCATTTGTTAGATATTCATTGAAAAGTTAAACAATGAAAAAAATAAGTTAAACAATGGAGGAAGGAACACATGAGCTATCAAAAGTTGAACATATAGGAATCAGGCAATTTTAAGAGCTGTTCAATCACATTAAGAGTTGCAGCAAGGCCTCCACTGAAGGGCAGAAACAATATCCATTTAAGTCATCAATGAATAGCTCTAAGAGGGACAAGTATTAGATGGAAACACTTGGAAAGACTATATTTTCATGATTACCCCAGTGAGGAGAAATGGAAATGATTGCCTTGTTACAGAATAACATTAAAGTGATGGAAGAGAAAAATCGATGTACTTTGGGGAAAAAACAAAAAGAAACCAAAAAAGAAACCAGACCCTAGAACAGAAAGAAGCACTATAAGGTACAGCATCATAACATGATGAAGGAGCAACCTAAACTTGACAATAGTAATGTGAAATTTATATACTAAGATGAGTTCAATGGGAGGAGGACTGAGTCTTTAATAAAGTTAATCCTTGTAGAAAAGAACTAAAATTGAAGAGGACTTATGTAAATTCCTATAGGAAGCAAGTAAGAGTTTGACTACATTTGATTGCAAATATTTTCTTAATTTTAGTTGTATAAATAAAAAAGTTTTACAAATAAAGTTATTTTAAGGTTAATTTTTATTATGCCTGAGTCATTCTATTGGGAATTTTGTGGACTTTTTACAGAAAGTAAAGATGAGTTTTATGTTACAGTTCCCAGGGTAATGACAAAGTTCACCAAAACTTTATGTAGGTCCTAATGTCTGAAAGGCCATTTTGTCACTGGGGTCAAGTTCTAATATATTTTTCCTATTTTTCTTTGGTCTTTTAATTGAAATAACTCTTAATCAAGAAAATATGAAGATTATTTTATCTAATTATGATAACATAATTGGGGAAGCTTAGGCCCACGTCAAGTTGAGTGGCCTACAGGATACACAACTAATTCTCATCAGAGCTTCCTGTTTCCTTGTCTAAACTTTTTCCATTCAAGTGGAGCAATTACCAGGCATAAATATGATTAGAAGCTTTTTTTTTGTAGTTAATTCAGCATAGAATAAAATTGCAAACCTTAAGTCCTGTGATTATTTTCTAAAATATTTTACCAATATGATGCAAACTGGTCCCAGATCATCCTCATAAAGGAGAAAAATAATTTACTGGAAGCCTGAAAATATGATAATTTTTCAAAAAAAATTCCTGCATTAAAAAAGATTATTGTACTTTTATTATTGTAAACAAAACAGGAATTTTTTTCTAAATGTATTGTGGGAAAAAGTGATGAAAATTTTAGCAAAAAAAATCAATCTTGGGGGCGGCTAGGTGGCGCAGTGGATAAAGCACCAGCCCCGGAGTCAGGAGTACCTGGGTTCAAATCCGGTCTCAGACACTTAATAATTACCTAGCCGTGTGGCCTTGGGCAAGCCACTTAACCCCATTTGCCTTGCAAAAAAACTAAAAAAAAATTTATAAAAATCAATCTTTTCCAGATGTTTTATATTTATATAGATAACAGAGAATCTCTAAGGAACCTCTAGAAATATATTTCCATATTAGAACATCTAGGAGGCATTGTGGATATAGCACCAGTCCTGGAGTCAGGAGGATCTAAGTTCAAATTTGGTATATAAGGAATTATGCTAGGTTTTAGGAATAGAAATTAAATTGTACTTGACCTCAAAAATCTCATTCTATTTGCAAGACAACCAACTGAAAGATTGATAAACACAAAATTAATTAAAAATATAAAGAAATTTCTAGAGAGAAAGAATATTAAAACCTTCAGGAGGAAGGATATGATAAGACCTAAAGAAATATTTAGCCTAATATTTGAAGGAAGCTAGTATTTTGTGAAATGGATTTGAGAAGTGAATACACTCCTACCACATGCAACTTCCTGGTCAAAGGCAAGAAGGAAAATGATGGAAAGCCATTTATATGAAATAATAAGGATGTCATTTTTTTCTACCGAATTAGCAAGTCTATAAAGGATAATAATGCTAATTAAGTCTAATAAAGTATATTAGAAGCTGAGTAAAGATGGCTTTAAATATCAATCAGTATAATTGGGTCTTATTGTTGCTATTTTTATTATTTTGTTTTGCTATATTTTTCTAAATCAGCAATGAAGATTTGTGAGTATGAGATGGCATGGTCATATATGATCTATGAATAGCAACTTGCAACAATGTAAGAATGGATTGGAAAGTGAAGAGACAAGGGGTATGAATTAATTAGAAAAGTTATTCCCAGTTGTATAACAAAGTGGAAGAGATCTGTATTTTGCTATATTTTGTAATTTTGAAAAGACAGAGAAAGGTAGAAGAGATATTATAGTGTTAGACATGAGTATGATAGATGATTTGATAATAATAGTGAGGGACATGAAAAAGCCAGTTTGAATAAGGATAAATTAGGGAAAATGTGAATTCTACTTTTAGTAAGTTGAATTTGAAATGCTTATAGCACTTCATATTAAAGATGCTGAATAGATTTAAGAATGAAAGACTGAACTTCAAAAGAGAGATAAAGTTTGGTTATACTTTATTTGGGATAAGTGATCCTAAAATTATAATTAAACTCATGAAGACTGATGAAGTCATCATAAGAGTTTTAGAGAGAGGACCTGGGAGGCCCTAGATAGAACACAAAATATACACAGTGGACAGAAGAAGAATATTGTTCCAGCAAGGCAGAGCAAGAATGTATGAAGAGAACCAAGAAAGATCTATGTCACAGAAGTTTAGATAATAAAATAGATAAGTAGAAATAGTAGAAAATCATACTAAATGTTGATTAATACATTAGACTGAGAGTGGAGAAAGAATATTTAGAAGTTAAAACTCATACAGCTTTCTTAGGACTAGGAATCAAAGTTATAGGGAAATAAATTGAGTGAGTCTCCAACTACATTTTTCATTTTTCTTTAAGAGAAAGAGTCAGTGTGCAGAATGAAGGAACTAACTCTAAGGGTAAATTGAACGACAGATGGAAATAAAGGGATGATCATGCAGCAAGTTCTCATAGGAAATGGGAGAGGGTATGATGAAGAACTTCAGTAAAAGGGTTAATTTTGACAAAGAGAAGAAATATCTCTTGAATAGGGACTGAAGATAGTGAGAAAAATGGGGGAGTAGATGATGAAGAGGGACTTTGATGTCTCACATAGCAAGAAAAAAGGGATGGTTGAATCCTTTCAGACCATGGCGGGGTTAAAAATTATAGAGTTCTGATTCTTTATTTTGGGTTATGAGGATATGCTAAAAATTAATCGGTTTCCCCTTAGTTATCTAATCATTGTTTTCTTCCTTGAGGATACTTTAATATCTAATCGTTTGTAGGTGTGGGTTGGTAGCATAATTCTCTAGTTCATCTTCTGAGACTTCATTGTTTTCCAATTTGTCATCATTTGAATGGATGAAGGGAATGAGTTCATGCTTATTTCTTATATGCACATAAACAAAAGTTCCTAGGGATATTTTTAATGAAATGCAGGAATATTTTTTGACTATTCACTATTTTTGACATAACCAAGTTCTATATTTTTTTATTTTTAGATTTTGGGGAGTTAAAATGGTAGCACGTAAATCCACATCATTTGGGAATTTACTCTGGGGTTTCCTTTCATTATCATAATTGAAATATATATATAATATATATATTTTTATAAATACAAATCTGTTTTATCACTGAAATCCTTTTAAATCAATCTCTCCTTTGTTATAAGGATTTAACCAAAGATAAAGAGGAAGGCAGATTCTGATATATCTCCTGCACTTCTGAATACTAGAATAAGAAATTTCAAGGTAAAATCAAAGTCTTCCATAAGAATGAGAAAAACTGTAATAAATGATAAAAAGTTTCTGTAAGAACAATAAGCTTTTTTAAATATATATATATATACTTTTTTTTATATTTGCCAGCATTTTGACAGAAGTGGTTTAATAGCATTTTTGTAGTTATGGCTGAAAGATCCTTGTATCCCCAATCCCTCTGTACCCTCTCAAATATAGATTAGTATACTTCACAAACCCAAGTAGTAAATCCACTATTGACTCCTTCAATCTTCCAAATAAAATACCGTTAAAACAGAGACGGAGCTTATGTATACATTGTAGACACAGTAGTTGGCTGAATGATTATAATGAATGGCATGGAAGCATTAAATATAGAGATAATTTTACTTTTGTGGTTATTTTTAAAATTTCCTTTTCAATGAGTACAGGTTTTTCTAATGTTTTTGGTGAGAAGCTGCCACTGACAAGGTAGCAAGATCATGCCTCAGTGTTTGTAATGCTATATAAATATAAAAATGATCAAGTATAGAATTCTATTAAGCTTACTCTTCTCCTGAGGTAAATGAAATATATGAAGAAATATGTAGGACTCATTTCTGAGAAGGGTTGAGAAGTGTTATAGTGGAAAAACAAACCAAAAAAATGCACTTCTAGTCAGGAGATTTGGGGTTATTTCCTGACTAAACAAACATTGTTTAAGAGTCTTTTCAAAGAAGTTCTTTATCGTAACATAGCACTAAAGAATGCAAAATAGAGAGCAATGACATAAAGCATTTCATTCATAAGATATTTATTTGCCTTTAGCTACATAGAATAGCTAAGATGTTCAGTGGATATAGAACCAGGCCTGGAGTCAGGAAGATCATCTCCCTGAACTCCCATCTGGCCTCAGTCACTATTAACTTGTGACCCTGGGCAAGTTTGAACCCTATTTACTTCAGTTCCTTATCTATACATTGGACTGGAGCAGGGAATGGTAAACTATGTTGGTATCTTTGCCAAGAATGGCCTAAATGGGGTCATTAAGACATCTGAAAGAACAATGAAAATTCAAGACATTAACAAAGAGCTAAATTTGAGTTTTAAACCAGAGCTTATCTTTCATTACACAAAGAATCATAGAAATTATGAGTTGTAGGGCACCTCCATAACCTGTCTAGTACAGTCTATATACAACCTACACATATAGAAATTCCCATTATAATATAATACTCAAGGAATTAGTCAGTGGGCTACCATTCTGAATTTGAGAACTCACCACAGATAAATAATTTAATCTGCTGGAGTCTAGTTTTCTCATCTCTACAATGGGGATAATATTGTTACTACATACTCATTTGGTCACAAGATATGTTTGTGGTACAGTACAGCTTAAAGTATGATAAAGTAGCGTATGTCCGTGCTGTTGGTGACTAGAACTGACCCCTGCATTGTCTTTGAAACCTAATTAGTAGTGAATTACTAGTAGACTGATTGAATTGTTCACCATTAGTCAGTTGTTTTATCATAATGACATGGCTTGTTAGGAAATAGTATTAATTTGCACCTCATTAAAACTAATACTGTTAAAAGATTTCTTTTTTTTCTTTTTTCTTTTTTTAATTTATTTTTATTAAAGATATTATTTGAGTTTTACAATTTTCCCCCAATCTTGCTTCCCTCCCCCCCACAGAGAGCACTCTGTCAGTCTTTACTTTATTTCCATGTTGTCCCTTGATCTAAATTGGGTGTGATGAGAGAGAAATCATATCCTTAAAGAGAAGTCTTAAGAGGTAACAAGATCAGACAATAAGCTATGTTTTTATTTTCTAAATTAAAGGGAATAGTCCTTGCACTTTGTTCAAACTCCACAGCTCCTTATCTGGATACAGATGGCACTCTCCTTTGCAGAGAGCCCAAAATTGTTCCCCATTGTTGCACTGATGGAATGAGCGAGTCCTTCAAGGTTGAACATCACTCCCATGTTGCTGTTAGGGTGTACAGTGTTCTTCCCGTTCTGCTCATCTTACTCAGCATCAGTTCATGCAAATCCCTCCAGGTTTCCCTGAAATCCCATCCCTCCTGGTTTCTAATAGAACAATAGTGTTCCATGACATACATATACCACAGTTTGCTAAGCCATTCCCCAATTGAAGGACATTTACTGGATTTCCAATTCTTTGCCACCACAAACAGGGCTGCTATAAATATTTTTGTACAAGTAATGTTTTTACCCTTTTTCCTCATCTCTTAGAACCAGTAGTGGTATTGCTGGGTCAAAGGGTATGCACATTTTTGTTGCCCTTTGGGCATAGTTCCAAATAGCTCTCCAGAAGGGTTGGATGAGTTCACAGCTCCACCAACAGTGTAATAGTGTCCCAGATTTCCCACATCCTTTCCAACAATGATCATTATTCTTCCTGGTCATACTGGCCAATCTGAGAGGTATGAGGTGGTACCTCAAAGAAGCTTTAATTTGCATTTGAAAAGGATTTCTAACCAGAAACTAGTAATTTCTTTCTAATGATTCACTTTCTATGTCTACACACAAGAGCTACCACATAATTATCTCCTGAAAAATCTCTCGGTTTTGTTTTTGTTTTTGTTTTTTTGCTATTCTTATTTCATCAAACTGAAGATGTTTAGCAATACTTTTTATACATTTCATTTCTAGAAAATGAATCAGGGGCAACTAAGTGTCACAGGGGATAGAGCACTGGTCTTGGAGTCAAGAGGAACTGACTTCAAATCTGACCTAGTAATTACCTAGTAATTAATAATTACCTAGCTGTATGATCTTAAGTAAGTCACTTAACCTCATTGTATTGCAAAAAAACAAAAGAAATTATATCGTTCTGTTGACTTCTATCATAAAATAGGGCATGCTTTCATACAATGAATTATATACTTCACGAATAATTCTCCCAAATCTTTGATATGGGATAAATTAACTTGTTGGGAACTGGCAAAACAATTCGTTCCATCTCTAAACCTTTGCATATCTAGCTGCTAGTTCCTTCTGAGTAAAATTAATTTGAATGTATTAATTAAATATTTTGTATTTACATGTTGTTTTCTCCTATGGAATATAGTTTTTTCAAGTGCAAATATCTATCCATTTTGTGTCCTTAATATTTCACCTGTAGTTGTTTAATAAATTCTTTTTGATTGAATTTAATGCATTTAAGTAAAGTAAAAAAAAAGTATGTCTTCACTGTTTCAGAGATATACTGTCAATATCTCTCAGTACATTGTGTAGGTATACATCACAGTTGTCTTCTTCTTTGTCCCTTGTATTTTCATGTATGTTAGGCCTGTCTGCATTAGACCCATTGATAAATCTCTAGCTTTTGTTTTATGCTATTATCACTCAATGTTGAATCCTTTGATCTACAGTCTAAGAAACAAAGAGATAAAAGATGCCATGAGGAAGCTTTGGAACAGAAAAGTGGTGTCCAATTGTAAGATAATGGATGCCCTGATCAAGCAGTGATGTCTCACAACAGAAAAGACTTAAAGATTGTACAATTCCTAAAATTTGGGTGGGGGGGACTAAGTAAGCAGATCCTGAATATGTGACCAAAAAAATAAAGCTTTCTGCAATTAGCCCTAAAAAAATGCCAGTTTTGTTGTTATAGGAATTATTTCTTTAAGAGAATCATGATTTCATGAAAAAATGTCCTCCATATCTAGCTAGAAAAGTAAATCTAATTTTTCTCATTAATTTTTTGCTTCTATTTTTCTGCAACATGTCTAACACAGGAATATGTGTGCATGACTTCATATGTACAATGGCTATTGCATTTCTTGCCTTTTCAAGGGGTGGAAAAGAAGCTACAAGGAGGGAAATTATTTGAAACTAAAAATAAATTTTGAAAAAGAGTATCATAGTTCATCTAGGAAATATTGACTTTAAGTGATAATTTTAAGAACATTCATCTCTTCTAATGAAGTTACAAAGTAAATATTTTTAATAATATTAGTCAAATATATTTGATGATAGAAATAGATATGTCATATGGTGTGCTTGTGGCATGGCAATGGATATTCTATAGAAGAGAAAGACAAGCTAATCTATCTCTCTGTTATCTCGAAGTTATTTCTGCTCTGTTGATTCATTTGGAAAATATTAACTTTAAGTGATAACTTAAGGACAATGATTTCATCTAATGAAGAAACAAAGTAATTATTTCAAATAATATAGGTCAAATGTATTTAATGATAGGAATAGATATGTCATATGGTGTGCTTAGAGTGTGGCCATGGATATTCTATAGATTTAAACTCAGATATGCCTGACTCCAGGGCCAGTGCTCTATCCATTGCGCCACCTAGCTGCCCCCAATTTTTCGATTATCTTGAAGTTATTTTTGTTTTGTTTTCTATATAAACTAACAGACTTCATAAGCAATGTTTAATTTTATCATTCTAACACTATATATCAAGGTTTCTAATATTATGTAAATCTGGTGATATAGAAATATATTTAAGCAGGGAATTTTTAAATTATATTTGTATATTCTAAATATGAAAAAAATGTGATCTGATATTTTGGAATCATATAGCATGTTCTAATTTTTTAAGATAGTTATATTAGGGGCAGCTAGTTGGTGCAATGGATAGAGCACAGGCCTTGTATTCAGGAGGACCTGAGTTCAAATCCAGCCTTAATAATTAATAATTATTAATAATTACCTAACTGTGTGACCTCAGGCAAGTCACTTAACCACATTGCTTTGCTCCCCCAAAAAAAGTAGAAGAAAAAAGAAGATAGTTATATTAAAAAATAATCAAATTGTGAGTTGTGTTTATTATCTTATTTTTTGTAAAAGAAAGGTAACATGGTATAGTAGATAGAGTTTTAGAGCTGTATTATAGAAGTACTAGACAACTAGGTGGTACAATGGATAGAGCACCAGCCCTGTAGGCAGGAGGACCTGAGTTCAAATCCAGAATGAGACACCTAATTATTACCTAGCTATGTGACCTTGGGCAACTCACTTAACCCCACTGCCTTGTAAAGCCCCCCCAAAAAATAAGTACTAGATTTAAGTCACCTCAGTCTCTTTATGAATTATTTAACCACCCCTAACTTTTATAATTATTTCATTATTATGAATAGCAACAAAAAATAGTGACTATATTTTCTTTGGGTTTTGTATATACATCTCCAATCCAAGATGTTATGAGATTATTTTTTTGTTGGTTTGTTTTCATTAGTATTTGATGTCTTTTATATTATGGCACATCTGTAATTTTATATGACCTATTTTTTGGAGCTCTATAGCCATTTTGTAAAATGTAAATCCATCCTAGTAATAATCTCAATGAAACAATTTTCAGTAGAAATCAAGAAGCAATGGGGATGACAGAAAACTGTGTGATTGATTGAACTATTATTTTTTTCAGGTAAAAATATAAAATAAAAATTTGATGCTCATCATTTTGTGGATCATTTATGTCTGAGTGATTTTCCGTAACAACTTATTTGACCTAATACCATTAGAAATTTACTCCAAGAATGTTAAAATCTCAAGCTGCACATTGTATATTTTTCAGTTTCTGCTGAATAATCAGGCGACCAAAACAGTTCTAAATAAGTAAGTTATGTGTTATTTTTAAACACTGTTGTGTGTTTCACTGTTTCCATGATATCCTTCCATGATCTTCATTGATTATCTAGTCTGGATAGCCCAAGAGCTGAAATTTTTTGTGCTACTGTGGTTCTTCCTTCTTCCAATAATGTATAAATAGAATTGGGACTTGTTAAGATGATAATTATGGTGGTGGTGATGATGGTGGTAGTGGTGATAATGAATATAATAATACTTGATATAATGGTAGGGTAGTGATTAAACAAATCAAATAGGGATATAGAGAAATAATGGAAGGCTATTTAATTCTAAGATTTTGTTTTCTTGAGTCCAAAATAGTGATTCTTGAAAATCATCAAAGGATCACACTTTTTTCTAATCAATTTTGTTTTGTCCTTTGTCTAACACTTTCCCCCAAGGACTATTTTGTTGAAAGAATTAAATGCATCTTGGTTTTGCAGAAATTTGTCTGTTCAGTTTTAAGAGGGAAAATGTTTAAGGTAAAAATGGCTCAGTTGATCCAAATGGAAGAATGTCAATGATATTTCTCACATGGACATGTATTCAATCATAAAGATTTATTATTAATATAATTATTTTAGGAAGAACAAGAAGTCCTCTGGTCAAGAGGACAGAGAGAAGTCAGACACTTTCTAAAGCTCTCCTGGGTTTCTTTGAGAAAAGATATTATTGAGTTTCTTAACAGATTTTGGGGCTTCAGAATCCACAAAAGAACACAATGAAACAAATTACAATAAGGTGTGTCACAGGGGGAGCATAAGTGTACAGAGCAGAGAAGAGAAACAGTACATGGGTGGCAGGGGAAGGCAGGGACTAAACTGAGGTACTTGAATATGGGGGGTTCTCCAGTGGATAATCTTGAATTTCAGACTTAGTGGGTTGGCTTTGCAGTGGGTGCACTGGGAGAGCTCTACTATGTATATCCAGGCTCTCCTGAAATAATCCAACTTGAAAGGCAAGCACCTGATGTTCACAGCTCAGAGGACCTGGCATTCCAATGTGGCCAACCCAGAGAGAAGACCAGGTCTTTCCACAATTCCCAACAATCCAGGGAGGGGGTGACTGACATCCGCAGCATAGACAGTCCAGAGAGAGAGAGCCTCTGGCACTCCTTATTGTTTGATTCACTGAGTAACCCCCTGGAGTTCCTAGCATTGATGGCCCCTAGTAAGCCTCTAATGGTTCTTAACACTGAAGATCTGAGAGTAAGGCCTTCCCTCAACATAAGACCTTTGGGAAGGGGAACAGTAATAAATACCAAAATGAGTAAGAAAGATAAGAGGAAAGCAGGGTCTATTGAGTTTCCTTGGTGAAAAAGATGGGTACAAACACCATAACAGAAATGGATGACAGAGAGGGTGTACCATATGTGAAATTTCAGAGGACAATATGAAATGGTCTCTAGACCAGAAAAAAATTCTTGGAAGGGCTAACAAAGGATTTTAAAGGTCAAATGGAAAAACTGGAAAAAGCAATCCAAGAAAAAATTAATATTTTGCAACCAAAAGTGATGAAAGAAAAAGAATTTTAAGAAATACATTTGAAAAAATGCAAAAAGAAAATAATTCCTCCAAAATACAATCCTGCAAATGGGAAAAGTTAGAATTAACCAAATGGAAAAGAAAATGTAAAAACTGACTGAAGAAAATAGCTCCATGAAGAATAGACTGGGGCTAGTGGAAGCTAAGAAATCCTTGAGATAACAAGAACCAGTCAAACAATTTTTTTTTAAAAAAACTGAAAAAAAAGTATAAGATCATAGTGAAATACCTGACTGGTAAAACAATTGACCTGGAAAATAGAACCAGGACTGATAATTGAAGAAGTATTGGACTACCTGAAAGTCATGATCAAAGAAAAAGAGCCTGGATACTGTTTTATAGGAAAACAGCAAGGAAAACTGCAAGGGCAAAATAATAATTGAAAGAATTCACCATTCACACCCTGAAAGAGATACCAAAATGAGAATGCCAAGGAAAATGTAATGCAATTCCAGAATTATCAGATCAAGGAGAAAATCCTACAGGTGGTTATAAAGAAGCAATACGTGTACCAAGGAGCCAGAGTCAGAATTACTTAGGACCTGACTGCATTAACCTTAAAGGGTCCAAGGATCTGGAATATGATATTCCAGGGCAAGGAGCATGGATTCCAATCAAGAATCAACTACCTAGAAAAATTGAGTATACACTTTTTTTGGGGGGGGGGAGCTGGATATTTCGTGAAATAGGGCATTTTCAAATGTTCCTGAGGAAAATAACAGAGTTGAACAGAAAATTTGATCTTCAAACAGAAGACTCAAGAAATACATGAAACGTAAATAGGGGAAAAGAAAAAGATTGTTATTCAATAAGATTAAACTGTTTACATTCCTACATGGGAGACAGATAACCATAAATCTTCAAAATGGTTACTATATTAGTGGGTGTATACTTATGTTGAAAGTATGAACATAAGTTGATGTTGATGGGACGATTTAAAAACAAATTAAGACATTATAAAAAGGTGGTTTATAACAAGAAAGAAGGAAGGAGAAGACAGAATGGGGGTAAATTACATCACATGAAGAAGTGGAAAGAACATATTACAATAGAAAGAAGGGAGGGGTTGAGAATTCCTTGAATCACACTTATATTTGGATCAAAGAGAGTATAACAGACACTTGGGCTTGGGAATGTATCATACCTTTCAGTTATTGGAGGGAGGGAAAGGAGCTAATAAAAGGAGGGAAGGAAGAATGGAAAAAGGGAAAGGGGAAAGAAAAGGTAGGTTGGCTTATAGAAGAGGGGACAGATTGAGGAAGGTGATATTCAGAAGCAAAACATTAGTCAGAAGGGATAGGTTGAAAGGAAGGTGAAAAGTAAAAATAAAGAGAACATAACATGGATTGCAATATAGAGTTAGTAATTATAACTGTGAATGAGAATGGGATGAACTCTCCCATAAAACAGAACCTGGCAGCAGAGTAGATTAAAAAGTAGGTTAAAAATCAGAATATTTCAATATACTGTTTACAAGAAACACATTTGAACCAGTGAGATACACACAGGGTAAAAGTAAAAGATGGTAGCAGAGTAGTTTGTTCTTCAGCTGAAGTGAAAAAAGTAAGGGTAACAATCCTTATCTCAGGCAAAGCAAATACATAAATAGATCTCATTAAAAGGGATAAGGAAGGACACTTCATCCTACTATTAATAACATACCAAACATGTATGCAACAAATTCTTAGGGGAGCATGAGTTACAGGAAGACATAGACAGCAAAACTGTATTGATGGGGAGCCAGAACCTCCCTTTCCCAGAATTAGATAAATCTAACCATAAATTATGGTTAGTTAATTTTTTTTCTAAAAAATAGTATCCAGTATGGTTAGATAATAGAAGTTAAAAGAGGTAAGCAGAATGTTAGAAAAGTTATATATGATAGACCTCTGGAGAATATTGAGAGAGAAAGGAATATACCATTTTTTCCTATGATACAAGGCACCTACGCAAAAATAGGCATAGAATCCTCATAATCAAATGAGGAAAAATATCTAATGCATCATTTTCAGGTGATGATACAGTAAAAACCACCTACAATAAATG